>NC_065526.1:3605845-3625467 GCF_006386435.1 Epinephelus moara | reverse complement strand
TTTGGCCAATTGATGTAATATTGCTTCATTGGCATCCTCCCATGACCCTCTACCACTGTGCCACATTTCACATGGATTGACCAAGTCAGTGAGGAGAAAAACGTGGAACAGACACACACACAGAGTTTTCATCATTACATAGTAAGATATTTCATTTTGTGTCAATATATCCCCCTAAATCCTGCACACTGGACCTTTAAAGCCTCACATCAACTCGTCATGTTGAAGTAAGCCAAGTAGATTAATCAACTTATTGTCTCTGTGCATTATGAACTTGATAGAAATAACAGATCAATCTCATAGAAAATGTGCCTTTCATATATTACAAATATCCAAATCACGGTCAGTAGGAGAAAACTCTTATTAAACTACGAGCCTTTAATTACCTTAATTTTCAAGAGTCAGAAAATCACTAGTCTACAAAGGACATGAACATATTTTTGAGTGTACAAATAAAATGTATGATTGTATTGTCTAATAGTAGATGATATGATGAAATATCAAAGCACAGCAGAACTCTGACTGAGCAAAGTAAAGTAAATGTACTGCAGTACTGGAGTAAAAGTACTCAGTTACTTCTACCTGTGGTGTAGTGGGCTTTGTGTTCATGATCTAAAGGGCATCGCTCACCCATCAATCAATACCGTTCTTCTGACACTGTATCGTTCATCAATCAGCCGCGGCTCGCTGTCACACTCGTGGCCTGTTCTCAAGTTATTAACAGCAAAATGGAGTGATGATGAAAAATCACACTATTACTGTAAGCCTCCCGGAGGGAAGCTCAGAGAGGCTCTCGCTCATTCATCCAGCTTTTTAATGAGCAGCCATTTGTGTTTGTTTACCGGAGTTATGAAACCAGATTTATTGACCCAATTCCAAAAGGCATGAATTATCATCATCGTCCGCAGGGAGCGAGCGTCACTACGACCAGCTGTCTCTAAGTGGATGTGAGGGAAATGAAAATAAATGTGATGTCGATCGGTTTTCCTCCCAATACGTAAATGATGAGGCGTTGTGTGATTGGTGCTCAGAGGGGGTGAGAGGAGGAGGAGGACGAGGAAGAGGGCTTCTGTAAGAGCAGACCCCCCGCTGTGTATTCACTTATCCTAATTTCTGAAAATCAATATCCCAGGAGGAAAATCATCTTTCATAAGGCTTAATATCACACTGTGTTGACAACTACCATCGCTTGGTCGGTGACTGTAGCGTCCCAGTCCAAATGATACAAGTCTGGACTGATGGGCCAAGGCAGTTTATTACATTCTCAATTCACTCCATCGACCAACATAAGAGCTGAACTGAAATGAAGTACAACAGAACACAAAACAATGCATTTAACTGAGCTAATGAAGTTAGCAATCATACCAAAACTCAAAGTTATCAGACAATGAGACACAAATAAAAACAGATAACACCTTGTTGTCTCAACTGGCGCTAAACACTGTTAACTGTCAGTTTGCACAGAAAAAAACTTAAGGAGCTGGAAAGTCCTTATAAGGTGGGCAGGAGGGGAGGTAGATGGGTCCAACAACCACTGGACGTTGACCCAGGAGCCCAGTGTTTTACTCTCTTTGTTCAACTGGGAGAATGTTCCAATTGTACTGTCCAGTAAACTCAGCAGACTCTGTATTCATTTATATTTCCATATTTAAACTACTTTACAAAGGACCTTAGGGTGTTTTAATTAGAAGTCAAATAAAATAAACCTTCTACGAGAAAACGCATGTTTCCAAAAGCAACATTGCTAGCTCACAGAGCAGAGAGGGGTTGGGACTTGGACTTGGGCCCTATAGAAAGTATTTCCTCTTTATTTATGGGTCTTTGACAGTTGTGTTGTCCCATAACAGCCACCGGGGCAGGGTCATATCAAACTATGCTTACGACCCATTAGCCTCGTAATTCTGCATCTGGCCTTCAGTGTCTCTTCTGTCGGATGTTGGATATCAGATGTTGGGATGAGACGCTACATACAGTGCGTGCGTCCAACAGTCCACAGCTGTGTAATTCAGCAGGGCTTTCAATGAGCCAGAACCTTTTCACTGAGCGCATGTGATCAGCAGAGAGCCTGACTGGGTCTCCGAGGGTTTCGCCTGCCAAAGGCTGTAATTTGTCACCTGAGTGCCCTTGAGGCCAGGGAAGCCATTACTGGCTTGGCAGGAAGAGGTGTAAGCAATCAGTGTCCGCCGGCCGACAGCGCTGTTCATTTTCACAAATACACCTCAGCTCGCTAACTCGAATATCTGACTGTCTCTTTGTGCGTCTGTCTGATTCTCTCACTGACTCTGTCTGTCTCTATGTCTGTCTGTCTCTTTGTCTGTCTGTCTGTCTGTCTGTCTGTCTGTCTGTCTGCCTGCCTGGAGTAAAAGGAAACTTCCCTGTATAATGACAGAGAGAAACACTTGAGATCACTTTACGGCAGAACAACATAAAATATCCTTCCTGTGGAAGACGAAAAAATGACTTAAGTGTCAATAAATTAATTAATGAAATGTATGAATACATTTTTAATATTACATTAATAAATAAAAAAGGAATAAATAAATAAGAAAGTAAATGATAAATAAATGGTGCAATAAATACAAAAATAGATACATAAATAAATATCTTTAAATTATTTCAATTTTTTTTATTTATGTATTTTCTGTCTGAATGATATTGAAGTAGAGTCCTTACTTCTGCATTTATTTTTTCATTTATACATTTATTTATTATTTTCTCTATTTATTTAAGCATTTACTTTTTTCTATATTTATTTATTTATTTATTCCTACAGAAATAATAAAAAGTTGTCAATTAACATGACATAAATACATAAATAAATATCTTAAATTCATTTATTCATTTATGTACAACTTTTTTATTTATTTCAGAATTTTTCTGTCTGTATGGTACTGAGGTGTGAAGTCCTTATCTCTGCATTTATTTCTTTATTTATGATTTTTTTTTTTTAAATATGTATATATTTATTTTATCATTTACATATTTGTTTTTATTGGTTTAATTATTTATTTATCTTAATATTTCTTTGTTTATTTATGTATTTACACCTAATCTACGTTATTAAACCTGTTAATCTTAAAAATGGTGGTTTTGGTTCAGTTTTTATAAAGATACTGTGACCTGCCCCAGCTGCTGCAGCAAGGACACAGCCTTTGTGCATGGGGCACCTGCTCTACCAGGTGAGCTAGCGGGAGCCCCTGATATACGTTTTCTAGGCGTTTTCTGACATATGATAAACTCCTAAATAGATATTTATGTTGTTATATTTTTTTTTCTTAATTTCTTCCACTCACAGTCACACATTAAAGGGATAGTGCACCCAAAAATGAAAGTTCAGCCATTAGGCTAGGTGAGGCTTTATGCTTCGGTCCCCTTGTGTACCAGTTTTAGTCATCTGCAGCATTTTTCGAGTACATTTTAGGCAGAGATATTAAAAAAGAAATTCTACTTCAGTGTGTTTAATTTTGTACTTACAATGACTGTTGGGGAAAATATGTCAGTTACTTTCAAATGAGACCATGCATGCACATGTGCTAAAGGTGAAACAAGAGCCACATTCAATTTGCTTTGGATCTGGTGTGTTGACTGAAAATATGAGAATAAAAAGCAAAATGAAAAAGTGTATGTTGGTGGTGGCTTTTAGTGTGCAAGCTGACAATAAGTGAAGCTGGATGAATATTTCAAGCTCTCAGTCATTTGTCTTGTGTGTATCAGAGACAAGAGTGAACAACGCCAGTGGGTGTTTATTTGATTTCCCCGGGCTGAGTATAATTGTCATGTGTGGTTTAGGTGCATTATGTGAGTTGTATTAAGATGGAGGTCTGAGGGAAATGTTTCCACCCTGACAGACAGATGTGCAGAGCTGGAGAATGAGTCAGGCTCCTTTTTATTTCCAGGAACACCAGATTAGCTGCAGCAGAACACATGGTGATCTGTTTTCCACTAAATATTGATTTTCTTTTGACCCACAGAGATAAGTCAGTGTCTCGTCTCGGTCGCTTTGCTTAGTTAGCTTCTAATTTAACATTCATGTAAACAGACCTGATTTATTTAAAGGTTCATGAGACATTGTTTTTGTAACGATACATCCATCTTATCATCTTAAATCAGTGGTGCTGCAGGAAATATGGAATAAAGGAAATGATAAATTAAAAACTGGAGCACAAAACCAAACAGGAGTAAACAAACGCACCCAGAACAACATCACATTTTTCCCCTCTCTTGTCTCTTTGGTTAGTGTGCAGCTTACTGATGTCGTCTTTAAAGAGTTTAAGATTAAATCATAGAAAAGTGCTTTTCTGCTGGATTATACAAAAATATAAAAGATGTTTTTAAACACATATTTAGCATTTAGCAAGAGATAAAAAACAAAACACTAACACAGAGACACAGGACAGGAAAGCTCTTGTTCATCTTTACTCTCTTTGTATCAAGAAACCAGACCATCTTCCACAAAGAAACGACCGGATAGGCTGTCTGTGCAAACATTTTACGACCCAAATTTATGTGTAGTGTTAGGTGGAAACCTCTGGTGACCATAGTAACTATGACCGGGGCAAAAGAGGAAGTCAGGCAACGTAGTATAAAGAGTGAAAAAGTGTGAGGGGATGTATATGTCCCATGTGTAACCAAAAGTCAACAATAGCTTAGCGGGGGAGCGAAGGGACACCCTGCTGCCAAGGAGCTTGGTCGCTGTGACGTGACAATGCCCTGCTCTGTGATCACTAGGGCTGCAGAATATAGCCGGGCATCGTTGGTGCAGACGGGCGCCTGTCCATGGGCAACCCCAATCGCTCCGACACCTCTCCATTTCATGCATGTATAGGTCCTGTTTGTGCATGTGAGTGAAAAAATTGAATTTCCCCCTCAGGGATTAATAAAGTATATCTTCTTCTTTTTTTTCCTTCTTATTTTAACATGCGTATGTAAGTTGAAGGTTCTGTATGCCGCATATGGAGCATTAATATGGCATGAAAGATTAGGGGTGGGAGATACCAGAGATATTGGATAAAGGAGATACCCAACTGGCTTATCCAATGTTAAGAAAACGTTTACTCTTCCTGTCTCCTAAGTGGGCGTGGTTAGCTCTCCCTCCAATCAGAGCCTGTTCTCCCTCAAGCGTGGCGCTGACGTCACTGAATCAGGAAGTGAACTGAATTGGGTATCTCGCTTCATCCAATATCTCTGGAGATACATCAATTGACCTATGGCTAAGGCCCGCCCTCAAACGCGATGAGCCAATCACAGTGCGTATAGCCTTCTACACTCGGACATTCTCTGCCTGGACGTCCATTGAAATGCATTACAGAAAGTCAGTTTTGTTCGGTTTTATGAGCTTTTTCTGAGATTTGAAGTTTAAAAATGGTCAAACGGTGTGCATGGGGTACATGCAACTCTGACACAAGGTATCCTGAGAGGCTGGGCGACCAGGTGTATTTTTTACACTTTAAACCACATCTCAACCGAGAAAAGTGTCTCCTTTGGATAAAGTTGTGTGGTAACGTTAGACCACAACATCAACTCAACGTGAATAAGATTAACAATGATGTCTACATCTGTTCTAAGGTAAGTCAACATTGTGTTTGAGGCAACATATTGTCACTTTGCTGGAAAGAAATATAAAGTTATCTTTAACATCTCTAGCTAACGTTAGCTAAAGTTAGCCTAACGTTAGCTCCTAGCTGCGTTGTTCATCATGTCACCTTGTTTGCTGGGAGTTCATTAGCCTATTTTGTTCTAGTTTTGTACTTTGGTGATCGTACATCATTGTTAGCTGTTGTCCAAAGGGCTCTAGTTAAGCTAACGTTAACTTCTGGAGCTTAGCTTCATTAACTTATCTGTAATGGCAGAGATAACAAAGGTTGGCAAACGTTATGCTGAATGATTCAGTGTAAATACTGTAGCACCAAACTAACGGAGAGACACTCTTGGTAAAGATGGTAAAAAGGCCGTTATCCTTTTCTCATATTCTGAGCCAAAAACCTTAACTTCAGTGGCACTTTAACTTGTTGTCTTTGATGGTGACGGCAACCAGATGCGGTTCACAAGCGTACACTGTGACCTGTAAATTTTGGCTTGTAATTTAAGCTTTTCATCGACCTTCTCAACAATAAAATGATGAATATATCCCTCCAATGCGTAGTTTAGGCCCTTTTGGTTACTTCTCAATGACATCTGATCGTTATGTCTCCAAAAATCATCAGTTGCCTCCTGTGAAATGCCGTGTACTGTGACACCTGCCATAGCGCCGGTCACTGAATGTTGATAGTTTGTCCGAGTGAGTGGAGGGGGCATGGCTTAGCCATAGGTCAATTATACTCAATGCTGTCTGTTGAAGTGTTGCTTAATTGCTCGTTTATGTCGTCACAGACTTGTGTTTGTCTGCTACTTGTCACAAAGCACCTCGACTGAGCATCATCTAATGTAGTGGTTTCCAGCTGGTCCAGCCACAGGGTCCAGATTTCTCCTTAGTCATTAGTTTAAGGTCCACAGTTTAACATATTCAGCATCACACATGCGTTTGGCCATGATGTTGAGCGAGTTTGCTGTCTCTGTGAAGTAGCTGTCTGTTAGTCACTCACTGTGCACCAGGAAATGGCCCTTCAAAATAAAAGCTCTGTGCCAGAAATGAACTCACTTGTGGTCCATAAAGAATGGACCCAAGACCCACTTTTGGACCACAACTCACGAGTTGGGAACCACTGATCCAAAGTTTGTGTCTGGTCAAAGAATATCCATGCTTTTGATCAATGTCTAAACCCCATTTTAACATCACTTTTCAAAGTCTCATTGCACAGTAATGCACATAAAGATACAGTAGCACAGCGTCAGCTAACTTAGCTATATAACACAGCACCACAGCTTGAGGCAAAAAGCATATAATTAGCTGATGCTTCACCAGGTCATCAGAGTGCTGAAAACCTTTGAGGCCAGCTCAACTTGGATTTTTAGCGTGTCAGACCTCAGCAACAAGTGTCAGGCGTCAGTTTGTGGCTTCATAGCTCCGGCTCCCATTGAAAATGACTTGCAGCCTGCTGCGTCGCTCCTAATGTGAACGAAGCGTTAATCTAAACATGTAACTGTGACTGTTTCACAACGTTAACAGTTAATGGTCATATATATCATTGGCAAACAACCTATTCTGTTGTTTATGTATGTGGATGTGTTGCAGGAAACACATAGGACAAAAGTCATGAACCAGTGTGTCATCCACACATCTTTATCTTCCATCTCACTGTAACTTAAATGACTTCAAAAATCCTCAAAGTTCATCCTTAAGTGTGATCGTCCAGGAGTCTTAGAGCTTATAGCAAAAGTATAAATATTAAATGGGAAGCCATTGCAGTAAAAAACACTGAAGCAGTGTGCTGTGTTCCCCTGAGGGGTGTGAGGTCATCCTGCAGTCACAGATTGGTTCATTAACGGACAGTTCACTACAGTCTGACCCTCTGCCAGCGGTGGCCGCTGTCACTCACACTCTCAGCCTTTTCTCTGGCAAAGCAGAGGCTCATTACAGAGGAAAGAAGCCTCAAGTCCACCTGACAGTGCTGGAAATCACTACGCTCCGACCTTGGCCGGGCAGGGTGGTGATGCCGGGAGGCACGCTCATTAATCCTGGAACATAGTGGACATGCAGCACTGTCCCAGTAGAGTGCAGTAGAAACAGATGACGCAGATGGACAGGAAGCTGCAGGACTCAAAGGAAATGATCTGAGATTTTAAAAAAAGAGGAGGCTGGTATAATCAGCAGAGATGAGATGATGGTGTGGATGATTAATAAAAAGAAATAAAACTGATTCATCAGTACAGCTGAAACCTCTCCATCAAAACCTTTGTCGACTATTAATTTTAATATGCGTGGAAAGATTAATTTCTAAGCAGAGAACACGATGAAAACAGGCTCACTCAGCATATCTAACCATGATGAATGAAGCTTGACATCTTCTGTTGTTTTACATAAAGGACTGTGACATTACAGCTCACACATCTTTACTGTCCCACACGCTGCCCGTGACCTCGACAGCAGTGCTCACTCGTAGCCATACGCTGCGCATTTCACGTTTGTGAACTTCGACACAATATCTGTCAAATCAGGTTTTTGTGGTCCCATGAAATGGAAAAAAAAAAAGGTTCTTGGGTTTATTAATGCACAACATGAGACTATTTTTTTGATACCTTAGTTATGTACGTCAATACACAGACAACAGAGATACTTTTGTTCTGTATGGAACTACATTAGGGTCAAAAGTTTTGTACTTGAAAAAATAAAATTAGAAACTGAAAATTCATGTGTTGATCTTGAATTTTGAAAAATAAAACAATGTATTCAAAATAAAAATTGAATTTTGAAAAATAAAACAATGTATTCAAAATAAAAATTAGTGTATGAAATGTTTTTTCAGGTTAAATATAATTTTGATTCACTTTGGTAATTCTTTTGAATAAATAATTTATTTTCACTTTTCACTTCCATGTATATTTTGACATTTGAGGTCTTATTTTTTTCATTTGCATGTTTTATCTTTTCAGATTCAGATCTTATTTTTTCACTTTCAAATCTTTTTTTTTCAGTTTCAGACTTTTGACCCTGATGTGGCGTGGCATCAACTGAGAGGGGTGTGGAATCATGAGTGACAGTGCCTTCAGGGAACGTAGGAACTACACAAATTCTGACTCAACACTTGTATACACCATATTCATGTGATTGGCAGTGTAAAAATTGATGCCAGTGACAAACTTCCATTTAGAAATCTGTTTCAAAAAAAGATTTGAAACTGAAAAAAAAAGATCTGAAAGTGAAAAAATAAGATTTGAAACTGTAAAAAATAAGATCTGAAAGTGAAAAGATAAAACATGCAAATGAAAAAAATAAGACCTCAAATGTCAAAATATATATGGAAGTGAAAAGTGAAAATAAATTATTTATTCAAAAGAATTACAAAAGTGAATCAAAATTATATTTAACCTGAAAAAACATTTCATACACTAATTTTTATTTTGAATACATTGTTGTATTTTTCAAAATTCAAGACAACACATGAATTTTCAGTTTCAAATTTTATTTTTTCAAGTACAAAACTTTTGACCCTAATGTAGCTCCATAGTTCTGGGGCTGTTCTTCTTGTTTTGGGCTCCTTAGTTCCAGATATGAGAATAGAATAATATTCTAGATAACAGTGTGCTTCCAATTCTCTGTCAACAGTTTGTGTTAGTCTCTTTCCTTGTCAAGCTCCATAAAGAAATAGTTTGCCCACTTTGGTGTGGGAGACCTTAACTGGCCTGCATGGGGCCCTGACCTTGTTGATGTGACTTTAGGCTAACTCCTCTTGATGTACATTAGCTAGCTAGTTAGCTATAGCGTTTTGCCAGTATTAGGTAATTTAAGTTGTGACTATATACAATGTAATGTGCCTGTGAAGACTGTGACAGTCCCTTTGTCACATCTTTTAACCATTTTCAAAATCTGGGTACATAGCATATCTAATTCTAATAGCAAAGGGGAAAGTTGACCGAGGTTTTGCCTTGCTCCGAGCTTGTTCAACATTTATTGGGGCGGGACTTAGGAAGGACTAACTGAGAAAAATGGTCTTGAAGCAACACTGGTGTCAAAGTTTGATCATCTAATCTGGCACAATAATAAAATAATAGCTGGCAAAACTTGCTACAGTATCCATCCATCCATTCATCTGTTTTAATTCGCTTATCTAGGGCCAGGTCGTGGAGGCAGTGGGCTGAGCAAAGTACTCCAGACATCCCTCTCCTCAGCAACGCTTTCCAGCTCCTTCTAGGGGATCACAAGGCGCTCCCAGTCCAGATGAGATATATATTCCCTCCAGTGTGTTCAGGGTCTGCCCCGGGTCCTCCTAACAGTTGGACATGCCCAGAAAAATGCTGACAGTAGAAGCCAAGGAGGATCCTGATCAGATGCCTGAACCACCTCAACTGGCCCCTTTGACGCGAAGGAGCAGGGGCTCTACTCCGAGCTCCCCACCCTATCTCCAAGTCTGACCCTAGACTCACTCATTTTGGCCGCTTGTATCCGTGATCTCATTCTTTCAGACACCTTTGATGTTCGCATCACCCATGTCAAAGGTGTTTGAAACAATGGCAGCTGACTGGCAAGAAACGATTGTGATCGCTAACAGTAAGCTAACACGTGTCTGAAAACATCTGAGGTGAAAATTAGGCAACTCAGTAACAGAATCTTGGTTTTTGTTGGATCAGCGTTGCCTAGTTTTACTGTTTGTCCTTAGTTTTTGTGGCCTCTGTTTTCAATGTGCAGGAAATAACACGGAGTCCACTTCCTGTTCACAAACTCTCGCTATTACAGCTAAACAGGGCACTAACATATGTATCGTAAAACACTGGAGGTGAGAAACAAGCAATGCAGTTACGCAATCCTGATATATGTTTGATCAGCATCGCCAAGGTTTTACTGTTTGGATTTCTGTCTGAGTCTTTGTGTCTGAGGTGGCACCATGGCTTGCAGGCAACATTAAAATGCAGAAGTACAGCCTGTAGTTTGAGCAACGGCCCGAGAACCAGCCAAACTCCTTCGCTGGGAGGGCAGCAGGGAGATGTAGGCACCAGCTGATGGAGGAAGTTTACCACAGTTCATTTACACATACTACCCACATTGTTATGATACAAAGCTAACTGACAAAATTGGCGAAGTACCCATGGTGGCAGCCCGTAGAGTATGGAACAAGCTGTTAGTAGTACTGGAGGTTACTGGGAGCCGTGGCGACAGAGCTGCATGGCTGCCGATTTAAACAACAGAAAAACAGAGCAGATGCTGCGACAACCGCTCACTGTTTGAAAGCACCTTATTGTTCTTGTGACTGAATCTCCAGCACCAAATTAACTCCTGTGGCTTTAAATGACCATCGCATATGGCTGTGACACACTCATAGTGTCACTAATACGACCCAAAAACATAATGGAACTGAAATCACTTGACTTCAGTCCACCCGAAATACACCATCCCTGTGATGTTAAACCCATCTAACTCCACTTTGATTAGATATTTACAAAACTGTATTAATTGTTAGAAAGGGCCGCATTCATTATCTTAAAGTTGTACGTTTGTGTTTGCCTGACATCCTCATCTTGCAGAGTAATCAGCACATTAAGGTGCTGTATCATTGCCACCCCCACCTCATTGCACTAAGCCTTGGATGACATGCATTGTGCGTCTCCATGGCAACAGCTGCTCACTCCACTCTCGCTGGAGTATCCCTCAGTCTCCAAATCACCATGGCGACACCTGCTCGCTTCCTTCCCTCCCTCCCGTCAGCCCTGTCAGGGATCACCAGTCATACCTCGTCTATGTGTGTTTCCATGGCGATGCTCGATGGCAGCCGTGGCGCAGGGTGAACGGGTTCAAGATATGGTGTATGGTGCGATGTGATTGGTCGTTTTTGGGAGCGGAGGGTCTGGTGTGGTTGGTTTTTAGAGCGTTTCCTCCGTGCTTTACAGCAGACGGCGACCAGAGTAAACAGAGAATCCTAACTGACTCACTGACTGGACTAACATGTACAGTCTGCTGTCTACAACACTGTGTCCGTCTTTGACTCTCTGTGGATGAATATGACGGAAAATATAATTATTGATCCCCAGGGTAAAGACAGGTGGAAAAAACTGTACAATTAGTGCAGCGTTATGTCATTCCTGACCAAAGTGGCAATATATGTGAATGAAATATATAATCTCAAAAGTATAAATACATAGATAGCTTTCTGTAGCTTTCTTTCTCTCTGTATACAGTACATACCTGTAACATTAATATGGACTGTGAATATATTTTATTATATAACTAGAATTACCACCTTGCGTATGCCTCTGTGAACCAGTCAAGTTGCATATATAGTTTAAATCCATGTCTGTCCAGACTTATATGTAGCCCTGACAGAAGACAATGCTTCAAATATGGCTGCTGCTGCAATGAAGTTACAAATTTTAAAGCACAGATGCTTCACACACATCTTTAATTAGCATATGAATTCTTTAGTTATGGCCCAAAACATGTTTTGTGACATCACAGTGACCTTTAAACTGTAACCAACAAAATCAAATTGGCTCAGTGTGGAGTGCAAGTGGACGTTTGTGCCGAATTTGAAGAAATGCCCTCAAGGTGTTCTTTAGATATTGTGGTCATGAGAATGAGACGGAGGAAAGGTAACAGCAACCTTGACCTTTGACCACCAAAATCTAACCAGTTCATCATTGAGTCCAAGTGGACATTTGTGCCAATTTTTTTTAGAAATTTCTTCAAGGTGTTCTGGAGATATCGCCTTGACAAGAATGAGATAGATGCAAGGTCACAGTCACCTTGACCTTTGACCACCAAAATCGGATTAGTTCATTGTTGAGTCAAAGTGAACATTTGTGCTAAGTTTTGAAGAAATTCCCTCAAGGCTTTCTTGCGATTTCATGTTTATGAGAATGAGATGGAGGAAAGGTAACAGCGACCTTGACCTTTGACCACCAAAATCCAACCAATTCATCCTTGAGTCCAAGTGGACATTTGAGCTAATATTTTTTACTTTCCTCAAGAATAAGACAAACAAGTTTACTGTGACCTTTGACCACCAAAATCTAATCCAATCATTGTTGACTCCAAGTGGATGTTTGGGCCAAATTTGAAGAAATTTCCTTGAGGCATTCTTAAGATATCGGGTTCAGGAAAATAAAACGGAAAGACGGTGAACAACCCGAAAACGTAACACCTCCCACCATGGCTATCGCTGGCATAGGGGCATAATAAATTATAGAAATTCATGTGGTGACATGTTTTATTTAATATCTTGCGTAATTTTACATTTTCAACTCATTTCAATATAAAGTTATATTTTCAACAAAAGGATTTTTTAATATCTCATGGGTCTATTTTTCCTCATTTTGTTTTTGCTACTTAGTCATGTTTCTGTTTGTATTTTTATTGTTTTGTAATTTTTTTGTGAATTGCTGTTCTTGACAGGTGTTTCCAAATAAACTTTTATTTTGAAATCACGATGATGGTGATGACAAACTCATTTAAGGCAATATGATATATTACAGTAAGATAAGTGTGATAAATTTGTGATGTGATGTACTAGCTGCAGAACTGCTCTGATATCCTGATGGAAGAAGATGGAGACCTGCAGAGAGCCGACATGCCCTGAGGCCAGCGGCAGCCAACAGACAGTGGGCATGATTGACAGGTTTTGAACCTCTGACTCTGTGAGCAGCCGTCTTTGTTTCCACCAGGTTGCACCACATGTTTCATCTAATCCTCTGACACAGTCTACAATGCCACAGCCAGGGGAAATACTCTGCTCTGATTGGCTGGCAGTGAAAAGAGCAACTCAGCACTACATCTTGTGTGGAGTCAAACCATTGCTGTACCCACTTATCGTCCATGCTTTCCTCTCAACCGCCACTTCAACTGCTTTCATTGCTTTCACTTCAGCTGTCACTTGAACTTGTTTCAACGCTTCACTTTGAGCTGTCACTTCAACTTCTTTTAGGAACAAATACAAATGAATTTAGTTCTGCTTCAACTGCAACTTCTTTTGAGTGCTTCATTTCTGTCATCATTTCTGTGCTGCTGTTTCAGCAGCAGCCTCTACTTCTCTAAGGGCCTCAAATTGAGCAACAACTTCAATTATTTTCAATGCTTTTGATTCAGCTTCCATGTCTTCAGTGTTACAACTAAGCAGCAACCTCCTGGGCTGAAAAATGAAGCCAGCGCAGTTGTGCCAATAACTGCACTTCCTCTAATGGCCACTTGAGGCTGGCTCCAATAATGAGTCAGTCCCAACAGACTTCCATGTTAAAATACGCAGCTTTACAGCAGAAATAAACATGTTTACAGCCTGGTACATAAAACAATTTTGGTCTCTGTAGCTAATTTCAACATTCATGACAACTGTATGAGGGGTGAATCTTTATATAGCTCACCTGTTTACATTTTATTAAGGCTTAAAGTTATGCATAATTAGTGACAGGCTGTCTGCTGATAGTGTCCTCTGCTTCAAAATCAGATCCACCCCTTGCTCCTCCACAGCGCCAACCTCTCACCAATATGATCACCTCTGGCTCCAAGAAACCAAGATGGTGAAGGCCGAAATGCCACCCTCAAGGCTTCAAAATGGGAGTTCATAAAACAAAGGGTGACGTCATGATAGCTACGTCCATTATTTTTATAGTCTATGGTTATAGCTTCGGTTTCTTTCAGCGCTTCTGCTTCAACTGACACTTCAACTTCTTTTGGTGCTAAATTTCATGTGCCAGGTAAGACATACCCCATTTCCACCAAATTAGCTCTGGTTCTTGAACCAGTTCTGTTCAGGATTCTTAGGGTTGGGGTTAAATATGCTTAACTTTAAGCCTTAAAATGTAAACAAGTGAGATACATGAAGATTCACCTCTTGTGAATGTTGAAATTAGCTATAGAGACAAAAGCTGTTTTTTGTATCAGGCTGTAAACATGTTTATTTCTGCTTTAAAGTTGCACATTTTAAGATGGCAGTCTATGGGGATGGACTCGCTCTTGGAGCCAGCCTCAAGTGGCCATTAGAGAAACTGCACTTTTCAGCAGTTCTGCACTGGCTTCATTTTTTTTTAGCCCTGGAGGTTGGCGCTTGGTACAAACTCCTGAATGTGTATTGTTGCTGATGCGTGAGGCAACCCCCTGTCCTGACAGAGACATACAAGGTTCACATCTGCAGCTGTGTCAGAAGCAGTCTGGGGTTTTCTTCCGTCTCAGTCTGCTGGGTTATTGAATTGAACTCTGGGAGAATGAGCTGAGAGGTGCTGAATCTCTCCCCCGGTGCTGCCTGCAGCTGTCATTGAGCGTGATGAGATTTGGACCAGCTGATGTGAGGGAGAATACTGAATGAAGGTGGATGCAGGTTACCTTGGTTTTTAATGCTCTTCAGAAATATTCAGAGTTCTTACTTTGTCAAATTGTTTTTTCTACTCCACGTTCAAGACACTGTACACTCCACTGTGTAAGAGTATACAGCATGGTATATTTCTCCTTCATGTTTTGTCCACAGTTTGCAACTCGAAGGCGAGACGATACGACCAGCAGGGATCTGTTTTCCTGCATCGATAGTGAGCTCTCTGCTGAGAAGTCACAGCCCCGAGGTCATCCTGGGATATGGCCGGTTCCCTCGGCTGTGAAGGAGCAAAGCGCTACCAGAACTGTTTCTGTTCTCAATTTAAAAAATCTAAATGCCAATTTATCACAACACAAATTCCCTCTTTATATTCAGCCTGAGAGAGAAGACATTAAAGCCACATATTTTGTATCCTGGAGGTGTGATGATCCAACCAGCAGGCGGCTACTGTCTTGGAACATGTGAAGCCCATTTGCTAGTAAACACAGCCCTCAGGTCATACTGGGACGCTGGCAGAGCACTGGGGTATCAATAATATGAGGTGCTGCATTACATTTTTGTTTTTGAGGACAAAACTAAATGACCAGCTGGGCAGGAAACGTCACACAGACACCAAGATGAAACATTTTCAGGTAAAACTCTGTCTCGTTGTCCCTCTGCTCTTGTGTCTGTACGTGCACTGCTACTATTTAGACGTCTGTTTTCCTGCAGTGACAAAGTAATTCTGATTTAGACTAAACGCAGTGACCTGCAGTACTCTTCTCTTGTTCCTACTGGTACTATGCTGTGAATAAGAACGCTGACAGCAGCACAGACAGTGGATGCACATGTGGTTTTGGAAATACTATACAGGGGTATTGCATACATGAAGGTTTTCTGCATGCAGTATGTGCAGTGCTTGTAGGTGAAGACAGTCTGCACAGTCACAGATCCTGATCATCATGCAGTGATGCACCTGCACAGATGCTCGCTGATATGAACAGCTGACAAAATTCACGTAACATGGACAGTCACACCAACGTGGTTGTAGAGAGAATGGATTTGCATCTATCATCACAGTGAAAGTAGTAATTACATTTAACTGCACAAATAATTTTTTTAACTATTAGTACTATGTATTGGTTGTCTGCGCGAGCAGCTAAAGACCAAATTCAAGTAGCAATAAGGACGGTCCAACGTGCCGAAAATGTTGTTCCCAGTCCGACTGCTGGCTAAGCTTGTTGTTTAGCATACTGTCAAATTATATTTACTGTTTCTCAACCGTACGCAGTGTTACTGACTTTGAATCTTGCTAGCATGACGTTAACTTTCTGGCTCAGCTGTTTCAAAGGGTTCTATGAGCTGAGTGGATTAGAAATATTTTTCTATGCCACGTTGTATCTAAGGTTCGTCCTATTTACTGGCGTAGCTAAGAACATTTCCACTGCTAAAATGTTATATGATGGTGCTGCTTGTTCCAGGTGTAGGAATGCATGATAATACTGGCACATCTTCATTCAGATATTGGCTTTAAAATAAACAGAATCAGAATCAGCCAACATGTTTTTTCTGATTTTGCACAATGAATGAATACTACATACTCTGGAGAGCTTTGTATTTCATGTCTCCATCTGCTGGTGGGCCTCATGATAAGAGTATTCATGCATAATATGATGTTAATTCCACTACAGAAGAGACCTGATGATCACTAAATTAGGTAGGCAAAAAAATGGATAAATTGATATCAGCCAAATGAGTTGTAATAAGTTGGATATCAACAAAAAATCCAACCTATTGTGTATCCCTAGGTATTCGTCATTCTCTCAGGTGTAAGTTGACTTATGAAAAACATATATATTCTTTTTTTTCCCTTTAGCAAGTGACCAGGGTTTAAGTGGGATAATGCCCTCTGAGGGGTCTATAATCAGAATTAATGGACTCATGTCACAGCATGTCACATGGTTCATGCCTCCCCATTGACCATTAATTCCTAATAAAGGACACCTTGTCGGGCTTTATCCCTTACATTAAGTCCGGACCTCACCTGCGGGCTTTGCTCAGGAACATCCCAAACACAGCAAAATAACAAGAAATTACCGCCCTGCAGTTGTATGCCCTGCGTGCACCAGGCAAGTTTCTCTGACAGTTTACATCCATGTCAGTGAAAACATGGATGCTTCACACACAGAAGATCTATACAATCAGCACAGTTTCAAGATTAGAGTCACCAATTCAGTATCTGACCAAATGTCCCCCCTTCTGTTCCTGAGATATGACGCTGAGTAATGGACATTAAAGGTTTTTTTTTTGCAGAACTTTATGATGTCACAGTGAAGCTGACCTTCAACCTTTTGGTAATAAATGTCATCACTTCATCATTTTATCCAATCAGACATTTGTGTGAAATTTTGTCATAATTAACATATAAATCCTTGAGTTATAGCCAAAAACATATTTTGCGGGGTCATACTGAG
Source organism: Epinephelus moara (assembly GCF_006386435.1). Lineage (NCBI taxonomy): Eukaryota > Metazoa > Chordata > Actinopteri > Perciformes > Serranidae > Epinephelus > Epinephelus moara. The sequence continues at coordinate 3,608,129 of NC_065526.1, read as the reverse complement.
CTTTACCTTTGACCACAAAATTCTAATCATTCTTGAGTCCAAGTGAACGTTTGTGCCAAATTTAAAGAAATTCTTTCAAGGTATCCTTTAGTTATCATATTCACAAGAATGGGACAGATGAGTTCACGGTGACCTTGACCTCTGACCTATGATCACCAAAATTTCGTCAGCTCATCATTCAGTTCAAGTTAATGTTTGTGCCAAATTTGAAGAAATTCCCTTGAGGTATTCTTGAGATACGGCATTTACAAGCAGAGGACATAAGTATGTATGTATGGACGGACGGACAACCCCAAAACACAATGCCTCAGGCCACTGCTGCTGCTGGTGCGGACGCATGATAACATACAGGCAAAGGGAAGAATCTGTGCAGATAAAAACACCACCACACACTGAGAGTGGGACATAAGTGATGACTGAGAGGGATTTCTTTGTGTGAGTCAACACATTGTTTTTAGGAGGATCCTGTGAGATATTGTGCTCTGCATGTGAGGATGTGTTGTTGTGTTATCCGCTGATCTCTCTCTGCACTAACTTGTCTACATTGTTGTACTCTGAATAAAGTGATTTTGATTCTCTGTCAGTCCTGCACACGCACAACAACTTATCGATGACTGATGGATCACGAGCCGCCCGGCTGCTCCATCAACAACACAGCAGAAAGCTGGAAATCACTTTGAAAAAAGGCTAATAGGAAACACAACTGTGCTGCTGTGATGGTGTTATTGATATCGATGCTTTCATTACGGCGATGGGATGACCATCGATCGGGCTGACACAGTGCAAGAGGAACCCATCAGGTCAACTAGGAGCACTACCTACTTTGAAGTAGGGTTTCCCAATCTGGGGTGCAGGGGCTTCCTGGGTCCAACAGCAAGACAAGGTAACAAATGTTAAAGAACATGCACAACAAAAATATTCGTGGCTGGTAAATGAAGAACAGTTAACTGTTGACATTTATAGTTACTGCAAGTATTCATCAGACAGCCATCATTTAAATATAGAAGAAGAAAAGTACATTTCTCCCCGAGTTACATACTGCAGTAAAGCTTTCTTCATTTCCTCCTGTGCAAACAAATCACACCATGCAGCCTCTCTTCTTCTTCTATCTCTGCTAAAAATACAAAATGAATCTCCTCCTTTTCTTTCTCCACCTGCCTGAACAGAAATATATTTCCTTCCAGAATATTCTTCCTATCACCAGGAGAGGAGACCCCCTCACACTCGGCCATCCTAACACACACTAACACACACCCCCCTCGCGGCTCGGCGAGTGTGATATATGCGCGTGGTTATCATGGGAAATAAACTGTAAAAAGCAGCAGAAATAGCTTTTTCACAGTCTGGATGTGGAGTCATAAATCTGAGCGAGACGGCGGCGAAGGCGTCTCTGGGTCGTCAGCTGAGGTCTCAGCACGGCAGGAACTGTTGGGTTTATTTATGTGTGATTACACCCAGAATCCATCTGGCCAGAACCGGCCTCACTGACTCTCACTGAGGCTCCGCTGTGAAGATCAGCACGGACATGTGATCTTTTACCGTCTCATGTAAATGTACAAATGAATATGCATTGGTGTGCGTGTTCACACGTCACAAGAACAAGCTCACAGCTCACAGTCCCAAAAAATGAACTAGCTCATGTTCATGTATTGTTTTTTTAAACAGATAACCCCACACTGAGCAGATACACGTGTTGCTTCAAATTCGTTTTAGATGCGGGGGACATTCAGATTTATTTTTTCAGACTCTGTGGGAACAATTTGCATTAAATGTGATTTTTTTTTCAGCTGGAATCTGAACTGATTTGTTCGGAAAACTCCTTCAAATATTCATATGAACTGACTTCAGCAGTGTTGGCGCTGGTCTCAGTTGGCAGTTGCACTAGACATGCATGAGTCTGTTCCCCCGTCGAACAGTGGAAATGTGTAGAGCTCCTCTCTGTGGCTTAGTAAAAGAAAAGCTTTGGTTCAGAGTGACTCTGTCAGTCCTTTTAAAAACAAACATAATGTTATGCAATTAATATATTTTGATAACGTCACTTCAATCAAAGTCAGCATGGATGTAAACACTAGGATTACTGTAACTCTCTATTATCAGGTAGCTCTAGTAAGTCCTTAAAAACTCTCCAGCTAATTCAGAATGCAGCAGCACGTGTACTAACAGGAACTAAGAAACGAGATCATATTTCTCCTGTTTTAGCTTCTCTGCACTGGCTCCCTGTAAAATCCAGAATTGAATTTAAAATCCTACTGTTAACTTATAAAGCTCTAAATGGTCAAGCTCC
>NC_065526.1:3601379-3605605 GCF_006386435.1 Epinephelus moara | reverse complement strand
GTTCTGTACGACATCTATTGCACGTCTGTCCGTCCTGGAAGAGGGATCCCTCCTCAGTTGCTCTTCCTGAGGTTTCTACCATTTTTTACCCATTAAAGAGTTTTTTTTGGGGAGTTTTTCCTGATCAGCTGTGAGGGTCATAAGGACAGAGGGTATGTCGTATGCTGTAAAGCCCTGTGAGGCAAATTGTGATTTGTGATATTGGGCTTTATAAATAAAATTGATTGATTGATTGATTGATTGACTAGTTTGTTTGCAGCCAGGGAGGAGGTCGAGAGACATGACATTTTTTTGGCTTCCCTGACAGGAGAAAGACTCAACGGGTCTCTCTATACAACCAAACAGTGTTTTAATCATACACTACTAAAAAAAACTGAAATGAAACTGATCTTGTTCTGAGTGCAAAAGTTAAAAACAACAACAGTAATGAAGGCTGGAGCAGTTTAGTAAATACACAGCAATCCTCCTCATCCCCTGCTGCACAGCAATAATAAAAACCACATTGTGACATAATGTGATACAAGGACAACATGACTTCACACAGAGTGGACACACTATTAACAGCAGACTATACATCACAGCTGTCATGTTTCCAGTGAAAATGACCTTCTCTGTGTTTGAACACGTTTCTGCTAAAAGTTCCTCTTTTACCTCTGACGACATTCTGTGTCCTTCAGTCTGAACCCCAGCGCAGAGCTCACAGGTGTGTATTGGTTAACTCAGCAAATTCAAACATCTGGAACTGTCGATTTTTAAAAGACAACAAAAGCCTTGTGCAAATGTAGGCTTTTAAAAGGACAACAGCAGGTAAACATTCCTGTGAGCAGCTCTAAAGACGTTTGACTGACTGGACGGACAGAATGGTTTTCATGCGTGTCAGCAGAACGCCAATACGTCCTGTACGATGCGGTGTAGCAGGTGGAATGGTCGATGTGTAGATAAATCCTCTGTTCAATGTGTCACCATTGATTTGGGAGGAAAAAAAAGCTGCTGACTGATGACTGCGATCAAATACTGCTGCGACCATGATCTCTGCCACAGTGGTCCAGTCTACTCAAACCCAAAATTCAAAGGTGAGACTTTTCTCATCTGTGTGCGATAAACAATTCAGCCAACTTCAGTGAAGTCACAGGAAGATACTGACTAAAAACTAACCAAAGAAAACAATGCAACATGGAGATTGAAAAATATAGATAATCAGAGAACAAGTGATGTCACATTTATCTGCTTAAACCAACCACCTTTTACTGCCAAGACATTTCTACTATGTCAGTAAAATCTACAGATATACAATTGTTTATCTCAGAAACATATCGATATCAGATAAATAAATCGGAGAGGGGAACACACGGGAGCAGAGTGGACTTTGTCATTATTCGCACAAGTGCAATCGTTTAAATCAGATAAGAACCAGCTTTTATCTTTGTCCCCGTTTAATCTCATCTCATTTTTACCCAAGAAGACCTTTCTTCTTCTGTGTAACCTGTGGAGAACATCCTGTTCCTCATTCCACTAATTCCCTCCCCAGAGGAAATGGGAGCACATTGTTTACGTTTTTAAACCATTTCTAAATTCAGCGCCGTGCTGAGAGTTGCTGTCAGGACGAGTAATTCAAGCAGCGCTGAAAGGGGATTTGTGTGAGGACTTACTTTACTTTCCTTACTGTAAGTACTCCTCTGAATAATGTCTCACCTCATGCTTATCAAGAGGCAAAACTAAGCCAGTACTAGCAGTAAGATACATTGAGTCATCCAAAGTGAAATACTGATACTGTAGGATGATGTCTGTCCGTCAGAGGAAAAGTTTGGGAAATTTTTTATGCTTTTAAACCAGGTAAAGAAGTAACCTTGTCGAGCTGAATGAATCCTGAAACTGTAATTAAATGCAGTATTTAAGTAAAAGTACTAATTTACTTAGAAACAATGTGAAAGAGGCGCAAAAACAGATCCCACAATCCCAAGAAAAGGGATAGTGCACCCAAAAACGATAATTCAGCCATTATCTACTCACCCATATGCCGAGGGAGGCTCAGGTGAAGTTTTAGAGTCCTCTCAACACAGAGGCAGTCAGAGCTACAGGCTACAATGAGGCTAAAAACAGAGTTCAAATGATGTTTTTCCAAACAACTTTTTATGTCGGGGCTTCAGGACACTTGGATCACTACGGACGAGCAGTATGGAGATATTTTGTGGTTTCAATTATGTGTTTTTGGACGTTTGAATCTGGGGCGCCGTCAGCCTCCATTAGGTGGAGTTGTGTTGCTACCTCCTCTCCCCTTGGATCTCTGCAAGTGATGTGAGGACTCTAAAACTTCACCTGAGCCTCCCTCGGCATATGGGTGAGTAGATAATGGCTGAATTTTCATTTTTGGATGCACTATCCCTTTAAAACCACTCTGGTTTCCTCTCTTCTTCCTCCTGTTTGCTCCTCCAGGCGAGTTTTAGCATTAATAGCTACAACCACAAAGCATGCAGGGAGAGAGAAATAAAGCCACATGATGAAGTCATTTGTACGCCGACACTACTTTAACACTGCAGCCTGTGCAAAAGCGTCCTGACGTTGACAGCAACACGAGGGAGAGACACTTTCATGCATCTTTTAGCTTGTTCTAACTGAGCCGCTCTGACACAAAGAGAATGAGATATGATGACTAACTACAAGCATTTAATCACAAATAAAACTGAGCAGCACCTCACCAAGAGACTAACGAAGCTGACTGAGGTCACGGCGGCTGGTTAAAATATCCGGTTTAGCTAATAATCAGACTCTTTGTCAGGTCATGTGTCACCTCCATGTGTGAGACTGTATTTCCACCCTGCTCCACTCAGAAGGCCATTTAGACATCATGCGTGTCCTCAGGGCGTGTTTAGTCTCCTGTAAAAGGTTCCTAAAATGAACCAGTGGCCTCTGTGTGGAAGCAGGAAGCCATTACGGAACAAATGAAAGGCAGCAGCAGTACCTGAGAGTGCTAGTTAAGGTGCCTCTGACTGTTAAATGACACCAGAAACTGCCGTTCAGTCCTGCTTCAGAGTCTTTCTGCTCCCTGTTGCTCACACTTCGCTAAACACAGTGTTAAAGGAACACTTCACCCGCAGAATGAGCATTTGTATATCAGCTACTCAACATGTGTGACGCTGATTTTGGGAATAAAACTTGTTTTTTCTCGCATGGCTTCAAAGCAAACAGAGAATTCAAAAACACATAAATCTCTTGATGAACTGAAGTCATGGGGGTCCACATTTAACAACAGTAAAACATCTGTTTCTAGACTCTCACACAACTCGGGCAGTATAATCCAAGTCTCATTCATGCAGTCACACGCTCAGTATTCCCCAAACACATGCATTTTCACTAAAACCTTACTACTTAGAGAGTCTCACACATGGACGGGTGGTGCGTCTGCCTGTTAATCTGGGGGTGACGTGCTCCTTTAAAATGAGTGTGATATATGTCTAACATATTGTGATGTTTATTTTAAATTTAATTGCCATCTGTACATGACTATTGTTAGTTACCAATTTTTGGTTTTAGGGAACACAATGAAGTCAAGGATTGAACCAAAACAAAACAAAAAATTTGAATACTAATAATCTACATACATTCATATGAACTGTGGCCTGTCTTACTGATGTACTCACTCTGAAAATTATATTGTCATCAAGAGCTGAGACTGACATGATTTACCATAATCTAAAACGATATTAAATAAAAATTAAATAGAAAAATTAAGCAAAAGAAAAAACCAAACACTGTCCTTGGCTGCCTTCACTTTGATCGCTGTTCAACTGCATCCTCTTTTTGGCAGAGAGATAACGACACATTGTCCCTTATAAATTATTGATTTGATTGCTTCCAAAAACATGCGGAGGAGGGTGTGATTTTGCTTTTTTTTTTTTAATCTTATGGTCTGCAGAGCTTCCTGTCAGGCTCCGTCCAGCCCCAACAAGCCCACCGGTCACTACTGCTAGTTGTGCTGTAGCTACCCTGTCAGTCGAATCTGACTTGGCTGTTCAATACAAATATTCAACAATATATATATCTTACTATATAATGACCAAAACTCTGTGTGTGTCTGTTCCATGTTTTTCTCCTCACTGACTTGGTCAATCCATGTGAAATTTGGCACAGTGGTAGAGGGTCATGGGAGGATGCCAATGAAGCAATATTACATCAATTGGCCAAAGGGGGGCGCTATAGCAACCCATTGAAATTGCAAACTTTGAATG
>NC_065526.1:3582970-3601309 GCF_006386435.1 Epinephelus moara | reverse complement strand
GACCCCTCCATTATTGACCCCATCAAACAAAATGGGGGCGCTAGAGAGCTCATTTCTTATCTAGGCCTAACCGCCATATGGATATTTACTAAACTTGGTAGATATGTAGAACAGGACGCCTCAAGGTGACTGGAGAAATTTAACTCTAAACTCTAAAATTCACAAACACTCTGTCTGAATACATTGCTCTTCTTATTGGGGTCAATTGACTATTTAATCTGCAATTTCCTATGACCTGTATCCCAAACACACACACCATGTGAAACTGTACGTGGGCAACTGTGCACTCAATGTTTATGGACTAGTATGTATATATATATATATATATATATATATATATATATATATATATATATACATATAAGCCACTTTTACACTGCCTGTTCATGGCAGGAATACCGCACCATTATGCTGCCTCGTCGTTCTGTATACAACATACGATTGCGGAAAGGGCGACAGAGTGTTCTCGCCTCTGAAGCTAGGATAGTAGATAGTAACAGCCTTGAAATGAGGTCTGTGTAAAACGTAAAGCTGGAAAGACGTGACCATGGGTGAAACAGGTGTGACGTTTTGATTTTGCATTATGTTGGCTACCCACTGCAGGAGATTTAAAAAGCAGCTGTTAGCAGTTAGCGGTTAACCCAAAGAAGAAGAACAGCGGCTGTTAATGTCCACAAATTGGGAAAACAATAAGATTCAGGAGCTCCTTACCCTCCGAGCAGAGGACGAGATCAGCTGCTTTATAACAGGTATGGTAAATGGTTGTGACTGACATGTGATGCCATTTTTGTTGTTTGGAAAGTGCTGCGTATGCTATACGTCACACTAGAAGCCGACGCTGCTGTGTTACATGTCATGCCTCATTTGATTGCGGGATGCCAGGATGTTGTCTATCAGAACACACTGGATGCCGCCGTCATTTGGTTTGTATAAAACTGAACAAGAGGTATAAAGAAGGGACTTTGTATTGTCCATATAGTACGATCTCTGTGTAAAAAGGACTGGAGTTTTAGAGTTTAAACAGGTTCAGCGGGATGTTCAGTGTGACAGCAACATTTACGTCATATACTAAACAGGCTAACTGCACTAACAATGGATTGGAAATTTGCAACAACATTTTTTTCCGACATTAGAAATCAAACAAAAGCCAGAGACTGTGTCGTATCTGTGTAGTATCTGTCAGCTTTAAATCACCACCTCCAAGCAGAAGAGAGAAGATAATGTTACGTCAGAGCCTGAAGGCCTTTGCACAATGGGTCCATTTTTTTCAGATGCGTTTTTTTAATCCATCATCCGAAAAAAACATTGTGCAAAGGCCTTTATAGTGGAAAGTTTCTCCTCCTCTGTGCCGCTGCATCTCATCTCTCGTCAAGAGCGCTCACTCTGCAGCAAAATCCGGGGACCAAATCGTCCCCAGATGTACACTGCACATCACACCGAAAAAAAAAACCAAGACTGCTCAACCTGAAGAAATATCAGTCGACTGAAGGGTCTCCGACTGATGACTCCAATCTCCCACTTTCAGGGGGCAGCCCTATCGAAAAGCAAACCCCAGGGCATAAATTACTCACTGCTGCCCAGGAGGATTAATATTATTAAGAGAGCCTGCAGTAATAATTGAAAGCAACTTTGATAAATTAATCAACTGTTGACAGCTGAATAGCCAGAGGACACCATTTAGAGAGATTTCAGTGAGAAACTTAAACTGGAACAATAAATTAAAACAAATTACATCACATACACTTTGTCAGAAAATGATATGCCGTTGCTCTCTGTGACATACATGAAGAGGCAGGATCCACTTCTTTTAAAGGAGCATTTTTTCCTGGTTAATGACAACAAAGAGGGAGGAGGGGCCATCACTAAAGATCCAGGAACACTGGTTGCTTTAATGCCAAGGTTTGAGAAATGATTTATTTTCTCCTCTCTAAAATGTCATCTTTGTTTGACCTAGCTAAGCACACAAGACGTATAAAGATCATTTTATGTTCCGACTGCAAATCATTCTGTCATCTGTGACCTGTATTGGAGCATCTCACACACAAAACAGCATGTGCCATTTTGAGCAGAAAACTGGGCTAATCAGATGCAGTTTTGAATCCTGCCACATGTGCAAACACCACATCAGAATACCTTAAAAACATCAATAAGAGGCGGCGCAGCCGGAGGGTATGAGACACCGTCCTGTGAGCGGAAAGCTACAGGTATCCTAATATATGCAAAGAAACAAATTCCTAATTGCACTGTGTGATAGCAGTGTTTGAAGTCCTCCAAAAAATCTTCAAAGAGAATTCTTAACAATGATGACGGCAGCACTACATCACGTCATCTCCTCCTCCCAAAGCAGCCGGAGCGACAAGCTCCTGCACTCCTCTCCACAACTTCTATTTATGTGTCATTTATATGGATGTTTCTGGAATCAGGTCGCTGCTGAAAGTCAGCAATAATCAGATTAATGTGTGTTAATGTGTGTTAATGCTGACAGCAGCAACCACGGCTTCTTCCATATTTACACAGACGAACGTTTGTAAGATTTTGTGTGATGAGTCTTTAAAATGCTCAACTATTCAAGATAATCAGTGACGAGCCAACAGGTGCATGCTGGGGTGGAGGTGGGGCTGCTGTATGTGAACAACAGCACCTGTAGCAGGGATATAAGGTGAGCAGGGTGGCAGTGACAGAACCAATGAGCAAGCAAAGGAAGAAGTGCAACTACAATGTCTCAATGCAAAGGGTGCCTTGGATATAAACTCAGTGGCCATTTTATTAGGTACAATTGCACAATTTAATGCAACTGATCAGCCATAACATTTGTCTTTACAAAGCTCATAATGTTCAGCAGTCTGGGACAACACCACTAACACTGACCTCCATGGCACACGTATAATTGAATTGACATTATAGGCATCATAAAAGTAGAATTTATGGCACAAACGTTGTACTGGGTTGTCTTAGACTGTACGGGTGTACCTAATAACTAAAAATGGGATACTGAGTGAATGTTTCAGTACGATATGTTAAAGAAGAGTAGAAGCGCAGCTCTGCCTGAGAGACCATTTCAGTCAGTTATCTCACGTGGAGCGAGTGAGTTATTATTATCCATGTGAAAATACAGCATGAACTTAGATTGATGATATTAACCCTCTGAAAACAGAGCTCCTGCATTTTGTTTTCATGACCCTGATAAGAAATTATCTTAAATTAAATGTTGTTTTATAAAAGCTAGAGCATTCAATCTTTTGCAGCAGAAAGTAACTGTATGTTCAAACCAGAAGCTTCCAAAGAGGCAAAGTCTGTCGCGGACGCCCAAGAAGCACGACTGTCAAAAATATTTGTGGCAGCTTTGGTCGCTCTAGTCGCTCATCACGTGAATCACTGAATGTTCGATCATGCTTGTCAATTTAAAGAAGCCGCAAAGCGAACTACTGGCTTGAAAGCAGCGTAGTTGCTGCTTGCTGTTGTCCAGTCAGAAAGCTCATAGTTGGTTGAAAGAAAGTTATGTTTGGTCAATGAAAACAGAAAATGTATGTCATCCCATTCAAACCAAGCAAGGAAGACTTGCATGCTACATCGCAACATTAGCCTGCAAATCTCTCCTCTATTACGAACATTACACACTTTAAAACTCACCAGACCAACCAACTACATCCATGACGCCGTCCCAAGCCTCATTCTTTTTATTTTGGTCTCTGTAACCAAACAGCGTCACATTATAAAGGACTGAGTGGGCGCAAACGCAAGTACTCAACTTCTCGATATCCATTGTTGGAACAAGTGTGCTGTAGGAACCAAAGTTACATGGCTTGTTCGCTGGGACCTGTTTCATTGAAGCACGTCAGCATTCCGATTGGTTGCTGCCGAACTGCATCAGAGCTCATTACCATAAAGTTAAATGAGTTTTAACTCCCCTCCAGTCGCTTTGGTCGCCCAAGACGCGCGGCTGACGATCGGGTCAACCAAGTCGCCCAAGTCGCCGGGCTCTCATTGAAAATGAATGACTTCCACCATTTTGGAAGCTCTGGTCGCTGTTGGTGTGAACGTACAGTAAGACTTTACTCTTTTTCACCACCAGGTTTTCTGCGTGCGATAACATCATTACGTTTTGCTACAAATGGTCTAAAAGGCGATGAAAACGTACAGCGGCGCCAGAGGAGCAGAGACGCAGGTTGATAGGAATGTCTGTTGTATTCTGTTTTTCAATTTCAATACTTTTATCACTTATTATGGTTTATTGACCTACATAGCCTTTTAGCTTTTAGGTTGTACAGATTAAGGGGATATGAGTAACCACAAAATATCAGTGAAGGCACTGGGGAAATTTCTACTCCAGATGAAATCAATCAAAACGCCTTTGTACTTGCACATCTAAAAAAAACTAAAGAACACACACAGTTCAAATAACTTATAAAACGTTAAGAAATGTTTTCTTTATGTCGTTACATTTAGAAATCTCTTGGATCAAAATGTTATGTGTTTATTTTTTCACCTATTTAGCGTAGGTTGCACAGATTTTAGGGATATGAAGCAAAATTACTCATGTAGGCACTTGCAGACCGTTTTTATGACACAGTTTAAAAGGTTGCTTTGATACTCGATATAGAGCCAGCATTGACATCCCTAAATTTCACCCAAACTCCTAAATTTAGGTTACCTGAACGACAACTGAACCCCACACCCTGACAGTGTTAGTGTCCTGTCTTACTCTAAAAACCCAATTGCATTGTGTTTTTTTTAAATGACTGTATGTCTGAATGTAGGGCAGGGCCAGAGGACATTTCTTTGAAGATTAGACGTGTGGTACATTATCTACACAGCTCCCTAAGCTGCTGCCTCAGATCAGACATGTCAGAGTGAACATCACTCCTTAATGCACAAGTCTTGTCGTCCATTGAGAGCGTCAGTGGTGACGGAGCAGAAAGGTCCAGACAGAGATGCACTACTGAGGCTCAGCATGATGACGACACTCACAGTACAGTATGACACTTAGGACAGACCGATGAGGACAGATGAGGGGACTGCGTCATGATGACGGGGAACTGGTCAACATGGAAACAGGGGCAGGGGAAAACTCGAACTCAGTAAAAGTTTCAAGATTGCAAAGGAAAAGAAAATCCCTCCTGGGTGGAGCTCTTACACAAGAAAGCCTCTACTCTTCATCACTTTGAGAAAAGTGGAGATAAGAGACGAAAAAGCACTGCGCACTCTGCATTAAGCTTGGTGCAGAGACACTGTGTGCTGTGACGTTGCGATGACTAATGTGAGTTTGGGGGTGTCGTGTTTTTGACTGGCACTTCTTGGCACATGTGCAGAACATCCGGGGGCTCAGAGATTTCCATGCTGGCAATTAAAGACGAGCACATAATGCCTCAAGTGGGCCGCAGCAAATACAGTGATAGAATATGTTTGACTAGTGTAACATTTCATCATCGCCTCTGGTTTTTACTCCCACTTCCTCAGTGAGCAGCGACGAGTCGACAACGCTTAACTGTCTATCAGATGTTTGAGGGTTACACAGTGCTGGGATGAGTCCTTAAATCCTCTTCTTTGGTGAAATAATGGGAAAATACTTGATTACAATTGAAAGGCTAACATTCAAAATTTTATTTCAGCATAAATAAAGGTGCATGAGCGGTCACGTGTTGCCACGTACTGCGCCTCCTCCTCTCACTTCCTGCTACAGTTCCAAGGGTTTTTAGTCTGAGATGTCCGTTCTTATCTACATGCACAAGTATTGACTTGATTTCAGCAGCACTGGAGCCCACTAATGCATAAAACTAATTAAATATACTTTCAAAATCATGTCGCTACATGAAAGAAGCCTCTCATAGCCAGACCTCTCTCTACGCATCATTTTAGCGCTGTGTGTGAAACAGCAACAACCTCCGAGCTAGCAGCCTACACCCTAAGACCCCGATCACACAGAAAGCGTTTTGCAGGTAGCAAAATGTGAGGCACACCACACTGCCTTTTTTTTAAGATTGAATGCCACTAATAGAAAAACGCTTGCTGCACCTTTTTATTGTTGCTAGGCAACCACCCCGTCATAGTCTTACCCTAACCTCCCCAAATACTTGCTCTAGGTCTGGTTGAGAGTGAGAGTTTTTGTAACTTGAGGAGTTCAGAGCACTGCGGCAGAAACGCGGGGCCTAGAGTGTAGAAATATGAGGCGCCTAGCAACGCAAAAACTGAGAACAAAAAGCTTCATTCACATTACAAACAAAAAGTCACCTCCAGCTGCTAAAATGCTTTCTGTCTTCTGTTCCTGTGCAGGGATTTATCCATTTTAAATCCAGGGCCTGCCTACACATGTGCAAATGTTCCACCAAAACAAATTCTCTCCCGACACTGTTTTGCAAGGGCACCTCTGCTGCATCCTGGACTCAGCGCAGCCAAACATGACTGTGATTGGTTTCAAGAAACACAAAACAATCCAGAGTGTTTTTTTCCCCCCTTAGTAGTGATTTCTGATTGGTTCAGCCAGACTGTTTTCAAATGCTGGCCCAGCACTTAAACAAAGTGTGGAGATAAGTCTACCTATGCGGGACTAAGAAGTCACCAACAAAAGAAACTAGTTTGAGCTGTATAACTGCACAGGCTCAGGATCAGATCAGATCACTTAAAAGTCATTCATTCATTTCTGTAACCGCTTATCCTGTTAGTGGTCACAGGGGGGTGGAGCCTATCCCAGCGGACACTGGGTGAGAGACTGGGTTCACCCTGGACAGGTCGCCAGACTATCACAGGGCTGACACATAGAGACAGACAACTACTCACGCTCAGTCTAGGTTCAATTTAGAGTCACAAATTAACCTGCATGTCTTTGGATTGTGGGAGGAAGCTGGAGTACATGGAGAAAACAACGCTGACACGGGGAGAACATGCAAAGTTTGCACAGAGGGTGTTCCCCACCCCAGGTTCAAACCAGGAGCCCTCTTGCTGTGAGGCGACAATGCTAACTACTGCAACACTGTGCCACCTCTCGAGAAAGTGAAAGGGCAAAATGTTAAAATAAGAAAGTAGTCGAAAACATTTACTAAGTAGTCAATCGATGACCAACAGTAGGGGGAGGCTTTTAGACGTGTGTCCTGGGACTCACACTGTCCCTCCATTGTCATCAGGACCAGTCTCTTTAGGGCTGACCTGAACCCTATCCCCGTACCTCCTTCCTGTGGCTCTCCTTCAGCTGCTCCCTTCCCGTGCACAAACCAGGTCAATCAACCACGAGACCCAGGTTGTCCACCATCAGAATCTTAAGGCCAAGACACAAACCTGGAGACATCCACTAATACACTGACTATGGATAAATACCTCATACAAGCCGACTTCAAAAACTGCAAACTATCAGACAGTGAGCCGAGCACATATTTTAATCAAATATTCAGTATGCACACACGCCTACCTTTCACTGAACACCTCAACATACCTACAAACACACACCCATGTACGTCTATACAGCTACAGTACATATAAATCACACTAAGTCAGTCTGAGTTCTCAAGGCCAGCCCAGCCCAGCCCATTAGTTACGACTGTGACTTTTCAGGGTCAAGACAGTTTGACGAGGGATCCCATATTTAGTAGCAATATAGTGGCTTCCTTGTGAATGTATGAGTCCTCTAAATAATTCTGAAAGTTTAAGCATAGATAATAAATGTACCAATTATCTGATGAGTTAATTGGTAATTGCCAAAAAAGTTTATTGACTGTCACTATAAAGTGTAAGGGATGTTTTAATTTAAAGAGTCCAGATCCCAGCAGCAGAATTCAGTTCAGTAACCTTATCTTTATGTAAAGCACAGACTATGTAATATCCAGATGAGTTACACTCCACATATCAGGAACTCTGTGCAGTTTATGAATTAGTGGGAATCACTCTGACCCTGCAGTGTCCCTGCAGGCTCAGCGCTGCAGCGCCGGGCTGTTTTGGCACAGCCGCTGAGCCAATTCATCACCGCCGCCGCCTCGGAGGGAGAAGATAGATTTTGTTGTTGAGTGCGTGTGTGTCCCCGGGGTGAAGAAAGCAACACTATCTGGATGTTTTAGGGATCAGGGTGAATGGAGGAAGCGTGGCTGCCATCAGCATAGTAGAGTCATAAAACAGGAGCTCCGCTGATCGTGGCAGAATCTCGACAGACGCTCTGGAGGAAAAACTGAGGTTTCGCATGGTGAACCGTGGAGAACAGAAACATCTGCTGTGGGTATCAGCTGATAACTGATCTCTACAACATTGCGGGTTAACACGGTCAAAGCTCTGATCCCTCATGATTCCACCAAAAAATCCATCAGCCATGAAGACAAACAGGAAGACGAAGAGGAGACGGCTCAAACTTAGAGAGAAGCTTAACGCCCATTTAAGCTTGAACACACCTCATTTATAAATCCAGAGCTGTGACAGCACTTTGCTCCATCATCCCTGTATCTCATCTCCTGTTTGCACTGGATGTGTGATAGCTTTACATTTAAAGGTCTGTTTTTACCCAAGGTGAAGCAGAGTAAAGACATTCACCACCAAAAGCTCTTTCGGAGTGGAAAATTTCTCCTCCTTGACGTCTCACCGACGGCCAAGAAAACAGTCACCAGCCATATGTGTTAACGTTAGCAGAGGGAATGGAGTGACAGGATGTGGCTGTGTGAGACGAAGGATGCAGATTGGCCCCAAACACATTTCTACATTTTACATCTTGTGCTAAATAACTCAGCCATACAGTAGTTACATATGTAACTCTGGCTCAAAATGCAAAACTTTTTAATGTGGTTCAGGTCCTTTTTTTGATGTGTCTGCAGCCATTGGTTTCCATTCGTTTAGAATCAATGAGCACAGTCATTAAAACTTGCATTGACTGTATCATATTTAGAGTCGCAGCAATTAACTGATTAATCAATAGTCAATCGACAAAACACTAATTGTTAAAGCCACTAAAACAAATCTCTAAACAAATATATTCTCACTCCGACCTCGTCACATTTCAGTGTTTGGTGATGGACTTGGGTGTGTTGGTTGCTGACGTTCTGGGACGCCGTGTCAACTTCAGACTGTTACATGCATTGTCTGATTTCAAAATACACTTCTGTTTTCACAAGTTTGCTTACAGTCTCTTTCAAAATAAAAGCACTATGTCAGTACAACACCGCAAATTGACATTTTTTTTTCTTCAACAACAAACACACGTGGTTACGTTTAACCACACACACACACTCACCTGGCCTGCAGGGTGAAAGTCAGTGGTTGTTGGACCCATCCACCACCCGTCCAACCCACTCTACTTGGACTTTTGCTGCCTTAACTTACATAGTTGTCCCACTGTGTTTCCCCTCGATGCTGCTGGGCGCCATTAAACAATGACAGCGACTGGCTGTGTATCATGCTGACGAGAAAGGATGGCTTTTTTCGCCAGAAGTCATTTATCAAGCGCCGGTATTCAACGATTTTGGAAGTATCATTAGTTGCAGCCTTTTGTACATCAGGCAGAATTCATTCACAATGACTCAAAATGTGACTCATAAAACGGATCAGAAACATAACTGAAATGCAATATAAACTTCATGTTCACTGTGTTGGATCAACTCAAGCAAGTTCCAACAATTTGTTTATGCGGTGCAGAGGAAGTAAAATCCTGGACACCTGGAACTGTGGACAACATATGTCCACAGCATGCTCTGCACCATGGTTAGCTGTGATGTGAAGTGATTTGCAGTAAATGAGCTAAAACATGCAGAACCACCGGTTTAGTCCTTTCACCTTGACTTCAAGACGCCATGATGCACACGTGGCCTTGGTTATGGAGATGCACTGTATGCATGTATATATTAATACACAGGTTCTGTATGCAGACTTAAACAAAGACTCTGACCTTCTGCTTAATGCCATTCATCCTCTGAGTCCACTGACATGCTGCTGCATTTGTCACGTCTCAGGCTCAGGATGCTTTCATACCTGCTGAGGGTCGTTCTTTACGTGGGCTGAGGCTGTATAGCAGGACCAGAGGAGTGATGCTCCAACATGAGGTGCATCCATCTCTCAGGACCAAAGTCACACGTTGACTTTAAAGACTCTCTGATTGAAAACCTTGGCTCCAAAAACTGCCACATATGGACTGAACCACTGGGTTAGATCTATTTTAGGGATAATAATTTCTCTTTTTTGCCCTTTTCTTGGAGAGGAATTCCTCTGCACACAACTTTTTTTATGCTCAAGTCTGTTTCGGACACTCACAGTTCAAAGATAAAAAACTGACATCTAAAGTCCGTCATAATAAAACTGTGCCAGCATCAAAAGTTTGAGTGGAAATCTTCCGACAACTAAAGACCAGATGACAGTGATCGGATAAATGCCTCGTGTGTGGAATATCACAAAGTAAAAGACATGACAGCAGAAAACTGCTAATGTCAGGCTGTAATACAAAAATACTCTTTTCTTTTCTTTTATTAGTTGGACTGAATTGAACTGCGGAGACACAGCTGTCCTTGAGACGGCTCTTTATCTTCTGTGGAATATGGAGCTGATACTGTAACACTGTAAATAGCATCTCCTTCAAGACTTATCGTAATCCACAATACAATAAAAAACACTCTATCTTGGAGTACAGTGAATTTCCGGCACAGAGCTTTTACTTCAAAATGCCGTTCCCTACTGTAGAGTGAGTGACTAATGGATAGCCACATGACAGAGACAAACTAGCTCAATAATATGGCCAATTGCAAGTATGACAATGAATACATTCAACTGTGTGGCCCTTGAACAAATGACTAAGGAGAAATCTGGACTCCGTGGCTGCACTAGTTAGGAATCCCTGCTGAAGTGGTAGTGGTAGTATGTCGTAGTTATAACAGGAAATGGAGGAGGAGAAGGAGGAAGTCAGATGACATTGTATAAAGACCATTAAAGTCCACGTAGGGATGAGGTTGTGGATGGACAGGTCATACAAACACAGGACTTTGACCCCGGAGACCGCTATTCGTGTCATGCGTGAAGCCAAACATTGACGCAGAGTTATTTCAACGTGGGCGATGCACAATAACCAACGTACTTATTTTAACCCAAACCATGATTTTTTATTAAACCTTACTAATCTGTGACAATTTCACAACATTAAACAGTAGTTGCCGGATATAACTTCAGCTCTGTGAGCACGTAGCCCATTCTCCCTCTGAATTTGTCAAATACCACTGCCTTGTTAGCAATTTCCCCGTCACAAAGACACCTTTTGTGCAATTCAATACACCACCGGGCAGCGTCAGTTTGTAACGCCACCAGTGACAGCTTCATAGAAAGAGCTGGAAAGTCCCTATAGGGTGGGCTGGAGGGGCAGTGGATGGGTCCAACAAACCCCAGACTTTCACCCACGAGCCAGCTGTTTGCTTGTATTGCATGTATTTTAAAAAGTCAAACTGCATGTGACAAGCATAAATTGACGCGCTGTCCCGGAGGGTAACTAGCACGTCATATTTAGACGGAAAAGTCCACAACAAAGCATCTATATTTGATGAGTTGGGACGAGAAACACGTAGCAGTGCCTGCGCCTGTCGCTGGTACTCTCCAACAGTCACATAGGTTTTTTTGGGAGTCACTGGCAAACGATCTATTTTGTCATTTAGGTATGAGACTGTGTTACAGGTAAAGCAAGATCAAACTTTTGATTCATAAAAATGCTCACCAGTGGAAGACTGGCATAAAGAGGTCTTAACATACTGACCTACAGTTTTTATGACGATNGGTTCCTGGTCTGAACCAGGGTTAAGGGAGCCCTTCTGTGTGGAGTTTGCATGTTCTCCCTGTGTCAGTGTGGGTTTCCTCCAGGTGCTCCAGCTTCCTCCCACAGTCCAAAGACATGCAGGTTAATTGGTGACTCTAAATTGTCCGTAGGTGTGAATGTGAGTGTGAATGGTTGTACCCCGCCTCTCACCCAGTGTCAGCTGGGATAGGCTCCACCCCCCTACAACTCCTAACAAGATAAGTGGTTATGGATAATGAATGAATGAATGTATGTTTCTAACAAGCAAAAACTGCACATTTCCTGTGAGAACGGAAATGTATTTTAAAAAGTCAAACTGCATGTGACAAGCATAAATTGACGCACTGTCCCGGAGGGTAACTAGCACGTCATATTTAGACGGGAAAGTCCACAACAAAGCATCAATATTTGATGAGTTGGGACGACAAACACGTAGCAGTGCCTGCGCCTGTCGCTGGTACTCTCCAACAGTCACATACGTTTTTTTGGGAGTCATTGGCAAACGACCTATTTTGTCATTTAGGTATGAGACTGTGTTACAGGTAAAGCAAGATCAAACTTTTGATTCATAAAAATGCTCACCAGTGGAAGACTGGCATAAAGAGGTCTTAACATACTGACCTACAGTTTTTATGACGATATGAAAGGATTCATCAGTGTTTGAGGGAACCATTTATCAATGCAGTGGACCCCTGAGGCTTTTTCACTAAATGATTGACTACAGACAGCTTCATTTTTATTATATATTTTCTCAGAACTTGTTTTTCATGTGCAGTCTCATTCTTACTGTGTGTATTTGGTGTGAGCATGTTGTTGTCTTTCTTCTTTATTAATTGTTTTTACTCATAATTTACCAAATCAGTGATGTGATCAATATTTAATGACAGATCACAGCAGCTCAGTGTTCAGTGTTGTGCTTCAAACTAATGAGTGTTTCCCACTTTGCTCTTTGAGGACGTTGTCTTCAGTCAGATTTTAATTGCTTTCTGCTCTTAAGTTCCAGCTGCGTCTCTCCTCATGAACGGGTTTGAACTTATTTCTGTTTCTGCAGCTTGCTGTCTGATTCACTTTTTGTTTCTCTGATAAATCTGAACCTACAGCATGCTCTAACCACACATGTAACTCATTTCATAATCAATTAACTTCTGTGTGGAAGCCTGCACACTGGAGATTGCTACTTTAATTTCACGTCCTTTAATTAGTGCGGGATTATAATGTGTTGTACAAGTCGCACAATCATCCTGTGTTGATCCTGCATTAATGCTGTAGGGAAACAGCCTGACTAATCCATCACACTCAGTGTGGTCTATACAGCTGTGAACCAATCAGCATGAGGCAGAGAACACCAGTAAACATGGAACATATATCTACATATTCCAGCATGAAATTAAAACCTGCGACACTCAGAGTCCTCACAGCTTCTTATAACTTCATATTTTGCCTCACCATAATCTAATTTAGACTTTTTTATCAAGATCAACAGTAATCCAGGTGATTGTTGCCCGTTGCCATGGTGACAGTGCAAACACAGACCGCTGTCACTAACGTTTCTCTTAATGGTGCAGATTTTTAAAAAATGGAAAGGAAAAAACAGGTTTTCTGCAGCCGGCAGGTAACCGGCTGTCTCCATGGCAACACTACTTCCTCCTTACAGTGCTTCCTGTTTACATTACCTAATGAATGGTGGGAACCGTCGTGCCTGAACTCAGATGATGAATTGGCAATCACACACACCCATGGAAGCCCCCACCTAGTTGGGAATGAGTTGCTGCCCCAAGCGAAGGAGTGCAAATATCTCGGGGTCTTGTTCACGAGTGAGGGTAGAATGGAGTGTGAGATGGATCGACGGTTCGGCACAGCGTCTGCGGGCACTGTGCCGAACCGTCGTGGTGAAGAGGGAGCTGAACCAGAAGGCAAAGCTTTCAATTTACTGCTCCATCTACGTCCCAACCTTCACCTATGGTCATGAGCTCTGGGTAGTGACCGAAAGAATGACGTCGCGGATACAAGATGAGTGTCCCCTGAAGGGTGTCTGGGCTCAGCCTTAGAGATATGGTGAGAAGCTCGGACATCCAGAGGGAGCTCGGAGTAGAGCCGCTGCTCCTTCATGGAAAGGGGTCAGTTGAGGTGGTTCAGGCATCTGATCAGGATCCTCCTGGGCGCCTCCTGTTAGAGGTGTTCTGGGCATGTCCCACTGGTAGGAGGCCCCGCTGCAGATCTAGAACACACTGGAGGGATTATATATCTCATCTGGCCTGGGAACACCTTGTGATCCTCCAGGAGGAGCTGGACAGTGTTGCTGGGGAGAGGGACATCTGGAATACTTTGCCCAACCTGCTGCCCCTGTGACCCGGCCTTGGAGAGGGGTTGAAAATAGATGGATGGATGCAATTGGCAATCTCAACAAAGATCCAATTTGTACATGTTCCAGAGCTTTCAGTTCCTCAGCAGATGGAGTTTGTGCGAAGAATGTTCAAATTTCAGTTTCTTTTGTGATTACTTCAAGGGACCTAAACCTCATTTAACACTTCACTGTAATGGAGCCTTTAAACGCAGGGAAAGACAAAACATATTTCATATTACGATATCCAAAATTTAAGAAGACAGCTAGTCTCATATCATGACAGCAAAATCATATTGATATATAGCCCAGCCCTAGCTGAGAATAACAATATATGACATGCACGGATAAGAGGTGTAGTGACTCTGCCATAAATAAAGGGGTAAAAGGGTTTAAAGGATTGACTGATCACGTGTTGGACTCAGTTTATTCAAATACATCACCTGCAGCTGTGATTCACTATAATAGCAGACAACTGCTGGCGTCATCATTACATCATCCCAGAGTCTCACTTAGGCTGAATTAAATCTAAATCCTGCGGGAGTTTTACATCAAGAGCTTCTCCAAAATGTTTGACCTCAATAGATAAAAATTCAACGAGCCCCTGAGCGAAACTAAAAATAATAAAGACGAGTCTTATTCTGGGATTTGAAAATAAACCTCCTCCTCAGTGGAGACACAGCCACCTCACAGCAGCTCACCACGGAGAAGGGAACCGAGCTGAAGGTCTGAAAAGCTTCATCTGCTCTTTACACGGGAGTTCGGCAGCAGTTCAGCTTCACCTGAAGATCGGAGGTTTCATTACTTCAGCACAACAGCCACACAAATCCTCCGACATGTGAGAGCAGCAGTGAGGACTGTGACGCTCTGTAAACACCAGTGATGGAAATAATGCAACGTTAAAACACCGATCCATCAGAAGTTGTCCTCCGCCGATGAGAACAAAAGCATCAGACACACAGCAGACACTGCCTCCCTCCCTGCTCGCTCCTCAACTCCTCCAGCTTCTGTGGAAACACACTCGTACTGGAAACAGCAATAAACAAAAACTGATGACGAAATGGAATACTAATGGAGTGGAAAGAAAAGATAATCAATCAAGCTGGGCTGCATTGAACAAGCAGATAAATTGCGGTGACAAGTTTCCACAGAGCTGAGACTGATTGTGTGTGGATTAATGGCTCATCCTTGTCGACAGCAGTTCAGTTAACTATAGTTTTAACTCTCCGTCTTGATTACTGATTATTTATTTATCTTTTTGTCAATTTGTACCAACTAGGTTTTTGTGTTGAGACCTAAACTTACGTCAGAGTGAAAAAAGAGAAATTGGAAACCCAATACGCTACAGCCGCAGTACATTTTAGTCGTAAACAATTTGATGTTAACAAACTAATTTCAGATGATCAGAAATTTCTCTCAGTGTCATTAATACCTAATTTCATGCCACGGAAACAGAGCTTTTTTGGCTTCATGCACCACTGAGCAACTTTCATAGCAATGGATTCAATGCTGTGTCCAGCTCTCTAAATCCATTGTTACAACAGCGTGGCTTCACAGCAGCCCTTTTTAGATAGGAATTGTGCAAATTTGCAGGAAAGCCCAATCAGTCTTTTTTCAGCATTGGCAGTATTAAAACAAAATCAGGGAGTGCAGCAAAATGCCGCCTACCTACTTTTGTTCATACAGAATACGCCTTTTTCGGGGCAATGGGAGGCGTGAGCAAGTAACAAACCGTGTAGCTCAGCGTGTGACGTAAACAGTGACGTGGGAGGGAAGCCGCGGCTGGTCAGTCCTTCTGCGATTCTCTCGTAAATAATGGCCTCTTTGTTTGCGAGGACAAGGAGGGCGCGCAATTCCTTGTCTCCCCAGGTGCTCATCTTTACAGTGTCTGTCAGGTTTGTGTTTCCCTCTTGCTACTAGCTGCTCGCTAATTCCTGCTATCAGCTGTTTCCTGTTTATCCACCGCCAGTGGCTCGCACGTACGGCGTCATCAACAGCTCCTCCCACAAGTCATCAACAGCACCTCCCGTTGCAGAAGGCCGCCTCGGTCTGTTTAAACTAAAAGGGTTCCACCAATATGTCTACCCTACGAGGCGGAAAATTGGGCACCTCGGATCAACTCGCCAATCCGGCTCTGTGTGTATAAACGCTTACAACGTTCGCGGAAAATCTGGCAGTGTAAAAGGGGCTAATGAAAGAGTGCAGGTACCAGACTGACCTGCCTGCAGTCCAGACCTGTGTCCCATTGAACATGTGTGGAATATTATTTACCCCTTCGACTGGAATGGGAAAGAATTTCCTTTTCAAATCTTCAACAAGTAGTATCGTCAGTTCCCAAACACTTACTGAGTGTAGTTAAAAGAACAGGTGATGTAACACGGTGGTAAACATGCTCCTGTGGCAACTTTTTGGGAACACATTACAGGCATCAAATTCAGAATGACTGTACATTGTACAAAACACAATAGAGTTGTAAATATCTTGTCTTTGTAGTGTATTCAGCTGAATGTTTTCATTTATGTTTTGCACATTGTTCCAACCTTTTTGGAATTGGGGTTGTATTTTGAAATTGATTCTGTGACAGACAGGAAGTGAGGAGTGTAAAGACCTCAGAACTGGAGTGATGTGATTTACTTTCTTGGTCTTACTGAGGAGTTGAGCAGCAGCGTTGTGAATCAGCTGCAGCTGTCTGATCGATTTTTTTTAGGGTGATCTGTAAAGACAACGTTACAGTATTCGAGTTTGATGAAGATGAAAGCATGGACAAGTTTTTCCAAATTCTGCTGAGACATAAGACCTTTCATCCTTGACGTAATAACCACTTTACTTCGCAGTGCCTCAACCCAGCTGCACCCCTGCCTCCCTTCCATGAGGCTGGTCGGCGCCTGGAGGAGGACCCTTAACGATGCTGGGACCGTTGGTTTATTCCTTTACCTCTCGGCCTCTCATTTAATCTAATACTGCACTTGATTTAAAAATTTATGACCTAATGACTTGAATATTTACGTCCACAGTATGAGCTGCTTTACAGCAACACATTTCTCGGTGGATTATTAAAGCATGAATTAAGTCTCTTAGTAACAGCAAAGAGACTAAATGAACCCTGCTGATGTCACAGGTATGTTACTGTGCTCCAACACCACAGATTCCACAGCCCTGTTATTCTGCAAAGTCATAACACTGACACATTCCTCTGAATTTGCAGTATGAGCCATCATATGATGATTATTATTTTTCTCTCTCCACCCCTGATGTGTGCCACTCTCTGGGATCGAAGCACCACTGCGTTTGGCATTTTAGTTTCCATGGTGACTGAAACACGGCAGAAAAAGCAAAACATTTTGCCCATTATCCGCCCTCCTTCCTTTTCTCCCCGCCGTGCAGGCATTTTTGGAGCAGAGACCTGCTCACTACACGGGGAGTAAACATGGTAATTAGTGCTTTTATTCGACTGGGAGCAGACGGACCGCTGTTATCGCTCAACACTTTGATTTTCTGCAGGAAACTACAGCCAGCAACTGCACTGTCAAAGTCTGTGTGTCTGTATCTTTATTTGTGGAATGAAAAAATAAAGATTACTTTTCTGAAAGTATGACTGATCTGTGTGCCTGTTGATGGTTGTCATGCATTGTGATGATCACAGTACTCAGTTTATCCTTGTTTTATTCATTTCTAAATATGAAAGAGCAAAACTGCCAGTTTCCCCCCCGAACGCTGCAGGCTGAGGTCTCTGCTGATGAGCAAATCTGCACAGAGATGAAAGCATTCTCCCTCTCACTGAAAATCTTGTGTAAAATGTCTGTAAAGCAGAAAAAGAGCATGATGAGCTCCTCGCTATGCTGCAGAGATGCATCAATAACTAAGATGAGAAGTGATTCACACACATTTACCCACAACAGCATGAGAGCAGCGATATAGTTCAGTTTCACGAGGACAAACTGCAGCAGAATTTTAATCAGGGCTGAGGATCAAACCTCCATGCTGATTGAAATGTGTCCGTGACACCAAATCTTAACTTAAACTGCCAATTTTATCAGTCAGTGTTGGCCTGTTACAGATATATATATATATATATATATATATATATATATATATCAGCATCAGTATATATGTTGTCAAATATGCACTAACTTGAAAATTTTATTTTCTTTCTTTTTTTTCTTTTTTTTTTTGAGAGAGAACATAATGCAGGAAAAGATGCCTGGGATAACTTGTAATCATGTTTATTGTCCCAGTGCACTAATGTCATTTTTAACTGGAAAGTTTA
>NC_065526.1:3570959-3582915 GCF_006386435.1 Epinephelus moara | reverse complement strand
CATCCTCCCATGACCCTCTACCACTGTGCCAAATTTCACATGGATTGACCAAGTCAGTGAGGAGAAAAACGTGGAACAGACACACACACACACACACACAGAGTTTTCGTCATTATATAGTAAGATAATAATATAATATTGTTTATTTATAATAAATAATGTTTGCAGTTTTATATGGCAACAAATTTGACCAATTGTAGCAACAGTAACAATCAAAGATGCTTTTAATTTTGGGATATTGACATTGGAATCTATTATTGTTGAGAATGTTTAGGTTTTTTATACTTATCAGGTTCTACTGATCCCAAATAGTTAGGAGAAATTAAAAATGCAAACCAGACAAAAGTCTGGGTCTCAGGAGGATATATATATAATTTATATGTAACATTGGCCGATACATCAATGTCAGAATTTTTTACTCCCTAATATCGGCATCAGCACCTAGTCCAGGATTGTCCAGGATTGTCCAGGATTGTTCAGGGTTAACTCAAAACTGTAAAGCACTGAAAGCTGACATCAAATGTCTGGAGTTCAGTGTTTCCCAGTGAATGACAGTGTATGTGTGGCGGTAACTTTAGTTTTTTTCCTTTCTTTTCTTTTTCTTTTGAATGTCTGTGTGCTTCTCTGAAATTTTGAGATTTTTGGTTCTTTTTTCCCCAGCATCAGTTTGTGACTCATGGGGTGGATAATTGATCTGTCAGTCCGTACAGAACTGATCAGATCAGGGAGGAGCAGCTGCTGCAGTTGAACGTAAACTTTTAGACCTGGTTTCACTTTCAATGTGCCTGATGTTCTGCTGCTCCGATTCTGCCCCGAGCGTGCTCTGCGCCCAGACAGAGTGGTGCTATAAATAACCATATATATTCCAACAGCACTCCTAATAAATGGTCCAGCTCTAAAAAGAGAAAAATGTGTTTGAGGCGGCCTGAAGGAGCCACAAGGGACCATATGTGGACAAATATGGTCACTCCATGGTGGACGGGTGACATGCCGAACTTGAGACTTCAAAACAGGAGTCCACAAACCAGTGGATGACATCACGGTGGCTTCGTCAATAACTTTGATTTAAACCTGCGTAATTTTTAACTTATCATTTATTTATTATTGGGAACTTCTGAGTTCAAAGCTTGCCTAAAGACAAATTGAACTTTTTTCATGATTAGTGACCTGCCACGCTCAAAGTTACGCTTGCAATTAAAGCTAACTAATTAACTGCAAATATACAAGTCGAACACCATCTCTATTGTCCACTGTGCCACATCACATCATTCTCTACAGGAACATTTTAATACATTACAGCTGCATGTCAGTTTCTTTCTAGGAAATTACAGAAAACTATGTGAAATGTTACTGAGAACACCTCCAGACAAGACAAAACTCTTCCTCTTCCAACTCTTCCTCTGTATTTGTGTAACTCTGCAGCATGTTTGTCTCAGGTTGACTGTAAACTCTGACGCTTCCCTTGATTCACAGAGAGATAAAAAAAGACTTTCAAGGTCGAGTCCAAATAAACCTGAAGAAGCGTAAAGCTCCCGGCGCCGCCACACTGCAGCTCCCAGGTCAGACTGCACACTCATTGCAGAGGGATCCTGGGACGCGTCGTGACAGCGGGAGGCTTTTATACCTGTCGGAGACTGAGTCACTTTTTTATTTACGGTGTTGTCGTTCCATACATTCTCAGCTGAAGGGTGTGTTTCATGGTGAGAGTTTACTTGTTGCATCCACAGTGCAGCAGGAGGAGATCAGTCTGCTTCAGTTTCCTTCGGTATGGAGCTTTAGAGAATACGTGCTCTTAGACTTTGCAGCACTAAAGTCTCACTCTGAGCTGTAGATAAACTGCAGGAGCATCGTCACATGTGTAACTGACTGAGGTTCCAGTAGCAGAGCTCAAGATGAGCTTGTGCCATCGACTTCCTGTCACCTCGCCTCGACCCCGAACACCGCTCAGCAGATTGGACTTCAGATGACAGATTTATCACTCAGGATCTATATGTTCTGGACTGTCGGATGAATTGATTAGCTGCAGCTGATCCACTTTGATTAAACTTCAGGCCTGTGACAGGTCACAGTGTTTTGTACTCCTTTGTCAGGCCTGTTGCCAGATCAGTCACGGCCTCTTAAAAATGAACACAGCTGTTGCACAGTCACAACACTGCTATTTTTTTTTGTTCACATTCATGTTTTCCTGCATTGATATTCGTGACATTAAACCTCTTCGGTTGGAGGGTTTGAGGTGGAGATGAAACAAAAATGCCTTTTAACTCCTTTAGATCACATCCTCAGTAACTGTGCACCTATTTGACAATGTGTGTCCAGAAAGAAAATGAAAAACAACAATGTGATGTTTGATCCCAGCATCCCTCCCCACACACCTTTCTGCCATCTGAATTGAGCTGCGTCCGACTATTCCTGTATCTGACCCAAACACAACAATCTGACATTCATTCCTGCTTCATGGCGTCACTGAGCAGCTGTGTGGAGGTGAGAAAGTAGACAAGGTTGTCAGTGCTCTCTCTTTTCATTCTTCACACAACTATTTCTGTAACTTTTCACATCAACAAACCAGTGCAACACAGCATTACCCATCATGCATCTCACCCGACTCCATTGCCCTTTTACACCACCTGTATGAGGTGGGAATTTCACACCTTTACTCTGCCTCGTCTGTAGGGGTGGGCGATATGGGCCAAAAATAATATCACAATATTTCAGGGTATGACATTCTTGACGATATGACAAATTAGTGAAAAACGTTTTTACGATTAATTTAAGAGAATAGATTCGCAACAAGATACACTGTAAAAAAATTATTTTACAGGAAATGTTGTGTAATTTTTTACAGATTTTTCCTGTTTTCCAATAAAACAATGAAATGCCAGTAGATTCACAGATATTTTCAGTAATTTTAGATTTTATGTTTAAAATTACAGTTAATTAACCATAATTTAAGATTACATTAATATTATGTTTTTTAATGACAATTTATTGTATTTGTACATATTTAACTGTAATTTTACAAACAATTTTCTGTATGTTTTTACAGGTTTAGCACCATTTTCCATAAGACAATGTAGTAACTGTAAATTAACAGATACTAGCAGTAATTTAAATATTTACCTTTAGAATTACATGTAATTAGTCCTGTCACAATAATCAATAAATCAATTAATCGTACAATAAATGAAAATGAACTCAATAATTTTGCTGACCTCAATATATCGCCAGTTCATTTTATTTATTGTTTTTGGTTGTTTTGTTTTATTTATTTAGGATATTTTAATTTTCTTCCTCACATTCCAATTCAAATGTTAAATATTCTTGAGAAATAAAAGTTTATTTCTCTTTGAAAGGGTGTAATTGCATTATTATGCTATATTTTCATTATATTTTGAAAAATGGTCTCAAAAAGACATTGACAATAATATAATTTATCGCAATAATTTCTGGGAAAATATATCGTCCTGCAAAATTTGTTATCGTGACAGGCCTACATGTAATTACTAATAATATAATATTACATTATTACTATGTTTTTTAAAGGTAATTTAACATATTTCTTTCATATTCAAATGTAATTTTACATAAAATGTGATGTAATTTTACAGATCTTTCTTGATAATGAAGAAATGTACGTAAAATTACAGAAATCTGTAGTGTTTTCCATAAAATTGCAGATCATTAAGCATGTGTGGTTCAGGTGGTTTTATGGTTTTTTTTAGAGGTAATGAGTAGTATTTGTACAAACACAAAAGTAATTTACGGTACATAGACAGCTTAAAGTATATTATTTTACAAAAAGTGCACTTTAAATAATGTAATTTTACAGAAAGCATTCTGTATTCTTACAGATTTTTGGTTTTTTTTAAACAATAAAATGCCTGTATATTTACAGATATTGAGAGTAATTTAAATTTTTACCATTTATATGGTATACATTCCACTGTAATTTTGTATAAATTGTTTTTTTTTGTTGTTGTTTTTTTATACAGGTTTATCAATTACAAAATATTAACCATTAACCATTAACCACATTATTATTATGTTTTTAAAGGCAACTTAACATGTCTTTTTCATATTCAAATGTAATTTTACATATGTGATGTCATTTTACAGATCTTTCCTAATAATTGTAATGAAGAAATTTATATAAAATTACAGAAATCTGTGATTATTTCCATAAAATTGCAGGTTATTTAGCATGTGTGGTTAAAGTGATTTTATGATTTTTTAACTGTACATTACTGTAGAAAGACAATTTAAAATATTATTTTATGGAATGTGCACTTTAAATAATGCAGTCTTGCAAAAAGTATTCTGTATTCTGACAGGTTTTGACTTTCAAACAATGAAATGCCTGTAGATTTGGAGATACTGGGACATGTACAAACCTCACAGTCTGCCTTTAAATATTCTGTAAAGACTACAGAAAAATGATCTGTCATTTCTTTAGTTTGTGAACAACAACAGTAACTCAGAGTGAGAATCAGATTCTGTTACAACATTAATAGTACAACAAAATAAAATCTACCACAAATTACACATTTAGACAGCTCCCAAATACAAAAAAATGTCAACACCTTTTTTCCACCTGGACCTTTATGCTCTGCCATTTCTCCTCTAATCATCACACTGTAACCTGTGACAGGCTGTTATGACACCACAACTATCACACACTCACATATATGGAGTTCTTTGTCGAGCCGCAGGTTTACATTACTATAGGTTTATGACAAAATCACTTGACGACACCGACTCCCCCATGTGCGCACGGTGAGAGGAGAGGGAGAAGCCGCAGCTGCTCCTCTTTTTGGAACCACTGCGGAGTCTGTAATAATTTCACTTTCAGCCATGCTTGTTGTTGTCGGGACTAACAGTATGACGTCAATATGTCAACAAGTCCAAATATCGCGAGTATCACAATGATAAAGATGATATGGCACACCCTTACTCACCGGCCTATATAAAAGGTCCAGTCATGGAATGGAAGACAGAGTTGTCTCGCCTTTAACCCGGCAGTGGAGGCTGTAAAGGACTAAATCATCTGTGATAAAAGCACATGCAGCAGGTCGGGACTATGAGACGGATGAAATGTTTTGCGCGACGTTTTGTGAGACGTAAAATGCAGCTGATAGCAGTTAGCAGCTAACTCAAAGAAATGGAACAGCAGCTGAAAATGTCCGGAAATTGGGGAGACATTGAGCTCCGGGAGCTCCTTACCCTCCGAGCAGAGGATGAAATTAGCTGCCATATAACAGGGAACGTTATGCCATTGTTATTGTTTAATCGCTGATGATGCATAGGTCATATATCACACTAGAGGCTGATGCTGATGTGTTACCTGTCACGCCCGTCACGCCTCTTTTGCTTCAGGGTTGCCGGCATGTGTGATGCTGCTGTTGTTTGGTTCTGTGTAAAAATGCAAAGGCAGGGTAAAGTAAAGACTTCGGAGTGGCTCTATAGCGCCATCTTTGAATAAAAACAGCTCATGACAGCAGGCTTTTCATCTCACCTACAAGTGTGTCAGTTCAGAACACCTATGAGCTGCGTGTTTTCAATCAGACCCAGGCCTTTAGTCATGTAGTCCTGCAAAAATTAAAAGTAGGTTGCCAGGAGAAAACAGCTGATGTGACTGCAGTGTGTTGCTTTACAGAACCCCCATGGTCACTACCAATAAAACTATGCCAGCACAACAGGCAGAAGCAATCATGGCTGCAAAGACGTTCAGGAACTTGTTCGAGGAGGTAAGAGATGGTAATAAATAGGTTAGACTGTGCAGCTGTGGAGGCAGGAACATCACAGGGATGGGACGATGTATAAACTTTATCTAACAAGTAGAAGAGGAGACACTGCAGATATTAAAACTACATGTACATGCCAGTGCGAATATAAGGATATGATATGATTATCTAATATGCAGACAGAGGCAAAATGAAGAGCAGACTTTTACTCTTTGTATTGCAGCACTTAAAGCCGCGTGGGGCGCCACCAGCGAGCAACAAAGTTCAATGATTTCACAAAACCTGCAGGAAGAGAATCTGCGAGTGCTCGTCCTACTTCCACCACATCCAGACACATACTGCATTTTAATTCTCACAGCAAATGAGTGCAAAGTGGTGCAGGAGGCGAGCGAATTGGATCAGGATGGTTGAAGAAGTCGCTCTCTAAGCGAAGGATCAAAGGTTCGATCCCCGCAAACAGCCAACTGACAAAATACCCTGCAGCAAGATGATGAAAAGCTGCTGGCTCACTTTTCCTGAGTCACTCTGGGAAATAAAACACACACAGTAAAGACAGACAAAGATATAGATATATATGAAAGCCGGTGCAGATTATAGAGCTGGTGTGTTTTGGGGTTTGGTTAGGAACAGAAACCAGAAGGCAGTGTTTTCACCAGGGAGCCTGGATCTTTGTGTCCTCTGTGCTCTGTGTTTTAATGATGTGGTGTTATGGACTCGGTGGTGGGTGGGTGGGTGGAGAAGGCGGGACACAGACGCCGGACAGGAACGAGCCGAGAGACGGAGGAGGCTAATACAAAACTCCCCCGCAGTCATTCTTACTGCCTGCTGTGTTCCTGCTCTGTTTTATCGGGAAACTGGGTGCAGAGCAAAACATATGCACAGGATGAACAATACATCAAACTGCAACATGAAAGTGAAATTAAACACCAGGAAGAAGCAGCTGCAGCAAATGAGCAGAAGGAGGGAGTGTAGGACACACCGGTCACCTAGTTTAAAAGAAGTTTGGTTCACGCAGAGAGAAACAGCTGCGAGAGGAGACGACTTTGATCACTCAATCAGTTAAATCAGAGTTTTAAAGAGACAGCAGGGCCTCGTGAGAGAAACTCAAACTCTGAAAAAGATGCAGGAACACACTCTGGGTTTGGAGTACATCCATCCTCACAGCGGTGCGTCAGTGCTGCTCATCTAAAAACATGTATTCATAACGTTTGGCGTGCTTTAAGAGCTTAAAGGTTATAGTTAACCTTTGAGTCCCATTTTCTTCCTATATTTTTATTTTTCAGGCTTTTATTTGATAGCACAGCTCAAGCGCAAAAGGGGGAGAGTGAGGGGGGGTGGGGCATGCAGCAAAGGGCCGTGGTCTGGAATCAAACCCGCAGCCGCTGCAGCAAGACCACAGCCATTGTACATGGGATGCCAGCAAAGGTGAAAGAAAAAGCAAGGGCTGACACCTAAAAGTTGGAGATCTGAACCATAAGTCCGCTGAGTTTCTTCAAGTTTAGCAGTCTTTTTCTTTTTTTCTGTCAGTCGGTGTGCAGTGTACTTATGGGGGAGGAGGAGAGGCTTTGCCGAGATAACATTATCTTCTCCCTTCTGCTTAGAAGCTCACAGCATTCGACATTAATTCAACACAATCTGCGGCTTTTGTTTGATATCTATTGTTACCCAGAAATGTTGTTGTGCATTTCTGATCTGTCGTTAGGGCAGTCAGATCATGTTAGCTCGGAGGGCTAACTTGGCTTGTTTACTATATTATGTGAACTTCAGACATATAGTTGAATATTCATATTGAGTGGAGCATTCATTCTGAGCAGAAGCCCCCGATCTCACAGGGACTAAAGCTAAAGGTGCATTTGATAAGATAAGATAAGATTGATCTTTATTGTCTCTCAAGAGAAATTCATCTTGGGCATACGAAAAAAGTATCGGCGCCTCACATCAACACGCAGGTTACAGTCACACCTGGCTCTTTATATAAAACACAGAATACACATAGTGCATAGTGCTCAGAAGTTTGCCACTATATAAACAGAGGTGCTGTGAGGTAAAGATACTACGTGAGGTGAAGGGGACAGGTGCATGCAGGTGTTCTAAAAACAACAGGAAGTAAGTTACTGTAGCTTGGCCGCTCACCAACACACCCAGCAGTTGGAGGCGAAGCTACTCCTTGTCAGAGTCATATCACACAGATGTGATATTTTTAGATCTCAGATTCAGTGTGACTTACACTTCCTGAGAATATCATCATCTCAGATGCTGCACTGCAAACAAACGTCCAAAGATCTGCTTAAAGTCATGGAAAAGAGACGCTCCTTATAACTTCAGAACTTTCCTGAGAGTCATCGTGTTTTTAAGGTTTCTTCAGTATCAGAGTAATCCAGTTATGGTTATCTGTAATTAATGGTCTAGGTTTGCATAAATGTAAACAAATATGAATTATTATATATATATAAACATGGCTCAAGTTAATTCAGCATAACTCACTGAATCCATAACAACTGGTCTCTGGATTATATCTGAAGTCCACAGTGTCAGACCTTGAAGGCCCCTGATCCATAAGGTAAGATACCACAGTGTGTAGTAGTGTAGTGTCTCCTGGTAACAGGTTAATGGGACATATATCCTTATGTTTATTCATAGCACCATGTGACTTGTCCAGGCTGCTTAAAGAACATAGTGTTGAGCTGAGTTGCGGCCCTGTTTAACACCCTGCAGGGCCTTATTTTTTAAAGTGAATACTGGGACATGGATACACCAATATCCACTTTCCAGGGAGTCACATACTGTAGGAATTATTTCTTTATTTGTTTAACTTAAGAACAAAAACATCAATTTGCGGTGTTGTACCGACATAGTGCTATCACCAATAACTGTTGCAGTGAACCAGAAGAGCAACTTCTCACAAAATGCCCAGAATGCACTGTAAAAGAGTTTCTTACATGCTGGGTGAAGGTGACATCACTGCGCTTCCTAACAGTTCCCACAGAGTCACAGCAGGATGAACACAGCTGCTGCTCCTCAAACTAATTACAGGCAACTCTGATGTGTAATGAACAGCACGGGTAATAATAAACATGATGATAATAATAATGATAAGAATAAGTAGTGAGGACTGATAAAACCTGCTGATTATTTCCACCAGCTGCAGCAGTGTTCACGCGGCGTGAGACCAGGAGACACGGACATGAACGCGGTGTTCATGTGTGTTCACGTGCTTTCACAGGTCTCGCACACAAGTGTGCACACGTGAGCGCAGTGTAAACAGAGGCAGTCAGAGCTACAGGCTACAATGAGGCTAAAAACAGAGTTCAAATGACGTTTTTCCAAACAGCTTTTTTGTCGGGGCTTCAGGACACTTGGATCACTACGGACGAGCAGTATGGAGATATTTTGTGGTTTCAATTATGTGTTTTTGGACGTTTGAATCTGGGGCGCCGTCAGCCTCCATTAGGTGGAGTTGTGTTGCTACCTCCTCTCCCCTTGGATCTCCACAAGTGTTGTGAGGACTCTTAGGGCTCATTTATGCTTAACATTCAATACGGATCCGGATACGGACGGAGCCTTCTGTCCGTGCTCTGCGTTCATTTCGTCCGTATTTCTGCGCGTTTCCATAAAGCTTACGGATACGGGCCAAACAGAGCAGTACCACCGGGAACTGTGGGGGCAGTGTCGCTGTCGCTACCCGATACGTAGCTCCCGTGAGACACGAAGAAGAAATAACAATTCAATTTCTCTCATCGGCAGTACTAGAGAAAAGAATTCTCCGTCCTCCAGTCGCGATGTATGTAACGGCCTCACCGACCACTGCCTCCTACAACGCTGCCTCTGTTTTTGTCCTTTATGCAAGAGGTACATTATCAATATCTCCTCCACAGTCGCCATGTTTGTTTTTGAGTTTGTTGCTGTCATAAACTTTTGACGCTGGGCTGCCCCCTGGTGGATATATTGGTTAACATCCATGCCAACGTAAAGGGCGCATGGAAGTATGTGGGCAGTGACGGTAACATTGTTTCAAACGGACCTTTTCGTACGTAAAGGGAGCATAAATGAGCCCTAACACTTCACCTGAGCCTCCCTCGGCATATGGGTGAGTAGATAATGGCTGAATTTTCATTTTTGGGTGCACTATCCCTTTAAGTGCCAATAATTGCAGTTCTTTGAATGGCCACTTGAGGCAGGCTCCAAGAGCGAGTCAATCCTCATAGACGTCCATGTTAAAAACATGTTTACAACCTGGTGCAGAAACATTATAGACATTAGCAATAATGAGCTGCACACAGAAGAGGAAGTCTTGGCCCTGATAATGATATAAAGCAGAGAAAAGCATTAAATCCTCACACAGGAGCAGCTGTGACTGGAAAATGTTTGTTATCCCGACTGCCTCATCAGTTAATCACCTTTTCCTTCATGCCTGTAAACTTCTAAAGACCAGAGGAGGGCCATTCATACCCCAAAACAACTGCATCAACACACTCAGTAACCTCCGGTGTATAAGCAGCTCCATATGCCCCACACTTCCCTCTGGCTCGTCACAGCAGAATACATAAAGAGATTCCTCCAGAGATGATGCCATAATACCATTAGCTAGTATCTGCCACCTTCACAGGACCTGCTGCCTCTATACGCTGCTGGAAAAAGGACACATTTCACCTCATCAGTCTTCAGTTTAGATGCATGTGATTGTTGTTTTACTACACTGGATTAACCCTGTTCAGTTGTGTGTTCTCATAACTTTACTGTCAGGTTTCTTTATTTTCTTTTTGAATCGTACGAATAAAAGTGACAGCTATGACACAGCTGGTTTTATCAGCTATTTAAAGAAAACATTTCAGGCCACGATCAGATAAAATTATTCATTATCTGGGACATTTCTTGTAGTGCAAAGCCCTCAGGAAGAGTCAGCGTGACGCTGTTAGCAGCTTAACACTTGTTCTTTTTCTCCCATGAAGGCGATCGCTCAGCGTTTCCTCAGCTATCAATACGGTGTGCTAATCTGTTCCAATATCACCAGAGCTGCACGCCGTCCAACTGACTGAACAGGAAAATGGAGATGTTAGATGAGACTGAGAAAGAGTGTGTTCGTGTGTGTGTGTGTGTGTGTGTGTGTGTGAGGGAGTGGGGAGAGGATACAGACTGTTTAAAATACCACGGTGAGTGAAATATAATAAGGAGAAAGACAGAAGCACAGGTGGACACAACCTGCTGCACAATAATACAATTTGCATCTGAAGTCATTTTTACAATCAGCTTGACACATAAACTGAATTGGTTGAGCAGCGAGTGAACTGTGCATGAAAATACATCCCTTATCCAAAAATTAGCACGTCCACCTGGGTGTTATGTCTCTATCACTGCTGATGGGAGCTGGAGCTGATTAATACCCATCCTGGAAATGAATGCAGATTGTAACCTTTCCCACTAAAGACAAATCCAGATGTGAGTGGGTGTTCGTGGGTTTTTTATCCAGAGGGAAACAGACTGTAGAGACTTTATCTCGTGCAAATTTTTACGGTCCTAGGAATGAGTCCACATCATCATTTGGCATCTCAAAAAGGCAACAAATTGCAAACTTGGCTTGTCATACTTGCCATATATCTGATTCCGTTTATGTTAGAGCCTTTTAAATTTGGCTCAAGATCAATCAAATACTGTAATCTTAGCTGGAAGTATTAAACATTGATATCCATATATACTTTGGGGGCTGTCTGGGGCCCCAAACCATCCATGTTGTATATTTTTCTACTGTCAAGGGCCAACACTGAAAAGGTCTGCTTGTGCATTTCAATCATTTGAATCCATTGTAATTCCAATTTCAGTGACTCTAAGAGTTATATTTCTAAAGATATCAATGGCTAAAACTGGTTTCCTGTCTGATATGTTTTTATTAGAGACGAAAATAACAAAATTCCCAGAGGCAGAATCTATGCAATGTTTAAAATTCTGCCAAAATATTTTACAGAACTATCTCGATTAGGTTCATTTTGTGTTGTTGACAACTCGAAGGTCATCGGGTCAGAAAGCAACAAATTCAAACGTTGGATCAAAGAGGCCATAGAGATCAGGAAGGCTTGTTTGGGGGGGAGAATGGGGGGTCAAGGGTTGGCTGCGGACGACGAGAAGTCACTGCTACCTGCTTGAGGACAGGTGGCCCGACTTTTAAACCTACTCCTTAGAAGGTCCGTCTCAGGCGTGGCTTGGCACATCTTACTATATAATGA
>NC_065526.1:3561829-3570771 GCF_006386435.1 Epinephelus moara | reverse complement strand
TGTATAACATCTCAAGGGTTTCACCCATCACCACGCAACTTTGTAGGCATATGACCACACATAATCTGAGGGGACCCCTCCATTATTGACCCCATCAAACAAAATGGGGGCGCTAGAGAGCTCATTTCTTATCTAGGCCTAACCGCCATATGGATTTTTACTAAACTTGGTAGATATGTAGAACAGGACGCCTCAAGGTGACTGGAGAAATTTAACTCTAATTGGCAACTGGGTGCAAGGTACCACCTGCTACTCAGGTTTTCAGGGTCAGTATGTTGCTCAGAGATCTTCAACATACCATCTGAAGGAGCCAGGGATCGAACCGCAGATCCGACTAGTGGACGACCCGCTCCACCTCCTAAGTCCCAAGTCAAAGCAAACTGCTTCACTAAGATGGAAAAACTTAACCAGGCTTCATTATAGAAGCTACACAATTAAAACAAAACTGCTTTCGTTCCAGTTTTTCCCAGTTTCAGTGTCCACTGCTCTAAATGTTGTTTCAGAGTCTAAAGAGAAAACTGAGTATCCTTCCTATAATTACCAGAACCTATATTAGTCAGTATAGGTGGATCTGAAAATGAGAGAAACAGAGAGAGGGAGTGAGTCATGCAGGAAGGTGTCTGTCACAGATCAGACTGAATGGCGTCCCACAGGAGAGATATGTGCTGACGTACAGAGCAGATCATATAGTTGAACCCACCTGCGTGGGTTTGAGACGCTGCACAAGTTTGGACCTCAGGAGACTCTGTAACCATCGTCTGGTCTGAAACGGACAGAAATAGCAGCTGCGAGGAATTTGTTTGTTTCAGCCTGCACACGACACAGAAAATGTGAAGTTTGAAGTGTTGAGAACAGATCAGGGATCAGTCCAGCTGTCCGTTACTGCACAGCTGACCTGAAATAACTCTTGACACTTCATACAGCTTTTTGTTTCTCTCAATAAGGAATTCAGACGTTCACTTAATAATCAGTTTGATAGGATGTTTAACAAACGATCCTCGTCTGCAGAACGTCTGCCGAATGCTGAATGGGACACACCACCATCCGGAGCTGCATGTTACTGTTGTAGCTGCTGCAGGTGGATCCAGTTTGAACTACTCTATATGCAGTTGGCTAGTTTAGTCCAGTGGTTCCCAACATAGGGGTCGGGGCCCTCTGAAGGGTCACCAGATAAATCTGAGGGGTCACTACATTATTAATAGGAGAGAAGAAGAAACTAAGTTCTGATACGTAAATCTGTGTCAGATTCTGAAATAGTCTCTAGTTCTTAATATTTTTCATCCTCTCGCTCCATATCCAACCTCACGCTTCTCTTCCACCCCCTCTGGCCTTTATTCCTCAACTTACGACATCTTTTTCCCAGTGCACCTGCCGCTCAGCTCTCATCCTGCTGGCTCTAACTCCACACCTCCTCGCCAGCAGTCCTGTCCTCCTGAACACCTTGGCCCTTTTTCATCCAGAGTCCAAATCTGCTTACCTGGACTCTTTGTTTCCCAGGCCTCCATCGAGCCAGTTTATTGCTTCTTTCCACTGAGCTGTTGTTCATCTGCTGTCTTCAAGCATCGATTTAAGTTAAGTTCTGCATTTCTCTCTGTAACAGTCACTCCAAAAATATAAAAATAATATCTACAGACAGGACTGAGAAAAGCTTCCACAGCTTCAATATGTAAAACCAGGTACTCTTCTTTTTAAACCAAAAATTAAAAAAAAAAAAAAAATTAAAAAAGCCTGACTCACCAGTATTTAAATGATGATATCTGACCTCTATGCTGTCGTCAAACGCCCATCAAAATTCAGCCCAGGGACATTTTTAAACTAAAAGTGCTTCTTATGAGAACACATCAGCACTACGAAGCTCCGGACAGACTCTGTGCTGCTCTGCTCTCAGTGATGTAATTAACCAAGGTCATTCTCCACCTACTAATTACTCAACTTGGCTCAAACTGCAGTGCAGAGAGGAACTGGAAGGCTATTTTGGAGCAAAGAGTGACTTGAACTTCGGCCACCGGCCTCTGGAGGTCATCGAGGGACAGTTTCATCTCCGGAAAGTTCACTGTGATACCTGAAGTTGAAAAGGTTCTTTAAATGGTGCACCAGTGTTTCTCAAAACATCAGGATGGTACAGTTAGTTGGAGGCAACGGTGCAAACTACTGCAGCACTGTTTCACCTAGGGCTGTGCGATATGGGCTGTAAATCGTACTGCCATGTTGTTATGGTATATCGCGATACACAATATATCTCTCGCTGAATAAATTATTGTTACAATAAAGTTAAATAAAGAAGCTGAGAAACTATCACCACGGCACAGTTAAACATGAGGACTGATTCAACGTGAGCTGGAAAAAAATAAAAAATAATAATATTATCTGCAAGTTGCGCTGGAGCTCCATGGTCACAAAATGCAACTCAGTGTGTCTGCGATCTGGAACCCTGCAGATAGAAAAACACACACCTCGCCTGCTCACACACTATGGCTCAGGAGAGAGCTGTCACGATGGGTAAAGGAGTGTGTGTCTGTGTGTGTGTGTGTGTGTGTGTGTGTGTGTGTGACGCATCATGTTTGTGAGTCGTTTTTTTTTCCTTTTTGTGTCTGTAAGAGGGACAGAGCCATCGGACAGAGCAAGAGAACCAAAACTCTGACGCAAGTCTCATTTTAAACCGTCTCTGTTGGCTTAAAAACATGATGGGACAATATATACTTTAAACAAGCTGCGACACATCGCAATAACAGTTACATCGCCCACCCTGAGCTCCACCCAGTGACGCATGGATGGACGCCATGCCATAAATTTTCACTAAGACTTCAACATCACATTTAATAAAATGTAAGAAAATCTGCACCTGCATCTCGTCATGTTATCACTGATGATGAAATGCGACGTTAATGTTACTGAGTGCTCATTTAATGTGAAAACCACCACAGTGATGTTTCCTCTTGAGCATGCAGGTACACAAGTGATTGTGTCGAGAGGTTTCGGGAATCAAACTGATCCTCTGAAACTCCTCCAGCTGAGAAGCGGCTGCGGCTGCATACATACTATATTTTGGTTAGTGAGCGTTTTTAGATGGGGTTGCCTAGCAACTGAGACTCTTTGTTGTACACGGCTGTGTCATCGTGCAGTAGCAAATGCACACACACACACACTTCCTAATCTGAACAAGCACGCCCACCAACATGCTAAATATAGACGGCCATTGATGGAGTCAGCATACTCGTGTTGTCTCGGGGGAAGCGGAGGGTTACAGCTCCGTGTTTTATGTATGAACACCTCCCAGTTCCTCCGGTTCGACTGTTTGCAGCAGCAACATGTATAAACATCCTCTGACAGCTCTAATGGCTCTGCTGTGTGGCTGCTCGCTGCATCGTCAACAGAAACCGCAGTAGAGACTCAGCAGCAGATCCAAATTGAAAAACTTCAAACACAGAGACTGAGAGTCACCAACTGAACCGCCGAGAGTGGAAGACCAAAGTGAGAGCAACACAGACCCCCCGCCTGCCCATCCAGTGGGGTTACTGTGGCAACGAGTCACATGGTTACCCTTGGTAACCGGCGCAACTGGTCCAGATGCCAGTAGGGAGCTTAAGGGGGGGAAGGCGGGCTGTTGTAGAGCAGCAGGCGGAGGTTAAAGGAGTTGAATGAGGATGAACTAAGTGTTTTGTATCTTTTGTTTGCAGGTAGAGGCTTCAGCTCAGAGACAAGATAACTGGTGGGAAAGAAAACGAGGCTCCTCTGTTGTCAGACCCTGTACTGGGAAACATGTTCATTCTATATTAAATAATTATCAATTACCGTCTGATCAGTTTGTTTGAAATGAATCAGAATTTAGCCTCAAACTGATCAGGAAATACAGGCAGCTAGAGGGAAACAGCCTTCAAAGCCTGGTATACTCTACGCTGTGCGATTTTGGGCTGTTAGATGACAGATGACTAACGTGAAAGAAACGTGGCGATATCTTTGTTCGTGGCTCTGAAACAGTGGTCCTACATCGCACAGTGAGAGGTTCAAGAACAGCCGTTGTCAACTAACTGTTGAACAGAGGCTAAAAAGTCAGTTCATGCAAATTTGGCAAGGTGGTATGAGCTATGACATCATGAGATATTAATGCTGAAATGATCCTATTTAGGGTTGCAAAATTCTGGCAATATTCGAGGTGGAAACTTCCTATGGGAATTAAGCAGAGGAAATACCAGGAGGAAAATGGAGTTATTTGCTCAGACTGTATTTATATGCAAACAGAAACAAACAAAACAAAAAAAGCAACAATTTTGTTTAGTTGAACTACTGTGAAAAATATCTTTTCCCCCAAATTTCCTGATCTTAACTTCCCTTGGAAAATATATGGAAATTTACCAACCTTTTGCAACCCTAGGCGTACTTTAAGATCAACACAAATCATGCCATAGGGTCTACAGTATATTGCCTTTTTGTATGTATTCCCCCCAGTAATAAGCACATTATTAAATAGGTACGACTTTTATTGCAGATTGAAATAGTGAAAACTCCCCCCCCCAAAATCCATACACCAATCTTCCCTCAGACAATTTCCACAAATTTACCGGATATTTCCAGACCCTCTGAATCCCTGATCCTTTCTCCTCTCCCACATGTGCGTTTGTTTTATATCTCTGCTCCTCCTCATTAATGATCCTGCAGCTTGCGTCTCAGTGTGACTGATGCTCTGTCTCTGCTCCATTTCTCCTCTATATTTTTTCCATCCAGTAATTTAGGATATTTACAGTTTTCTGCTGCATCTGGTGCATCTCTTTTATCAGCATCACTTTATCCTTTCTAGCTGCCTCTTGTTTCAGCCCCGTAAAGCTGTCTGTGCACCGAAGCTTTGTGGGTCGGGGACCATGTGTTCCTCTCTGGGTGAAAGCTCCTGTGCTGAACGTTAGAGGGTAGTTTGGGTAACAGCCTGCACCAGAGAGCAGCTTTTACTGGCCTGTGTCTTACTGTAAGAGCTGTTTATTGGGAAGGCGCTGCTAAGCTGAGTCAGCAAAAAGACACTTGTATACAGTGGCAATATTAAAGCTGAAATATGCTTGTTTCATTGATCCCATATAATACACAGATTTTTATGTGCTGTCTGTAAATGTGGGCACTGAAGAGCCTTGAAATGTGACTGAGAGTTAAAAGACTTGCTGCAGTAAGATGTTTAAAGTCTGAAAATCCCAATGTGAGGTTGTTTTTAAAACCTGCATGCATGTGGTCGTCCAGTTAAACAAAAATAGGAGGTGACGATATGATCAGAGGAGACAGAGAGAAAAAAAGTCCTGATTTTATGCTAGTTAAAATCATCACCACGCATCCGTACTGCTAACACAGCTAAACATGCTAGCTTACATCTAGTAGGGAATACTCCAACATATGAAGAAACATTTGTTTTTTCTGGCAATGAAAGCAAGAGGAAATTGACAGTCGAGTGCCATGAAAGTTGCCTTCTGACAACTCCAAAGCTTTCCAAATTACACAGTAACACACGACAGTTAACTTACACATTAGAGCTATATTTAAAGACCAAGAAGAACCACTGCAGAGCAGAAGAAGAAGAAAAATATTTATTGATCCATTACGACAAATTCAATGATCACGCTGCTTCTCAAAAGTTTTGAAAACTGCTTAATCTGAATAAACTGGATTTCCAGTCTTTGTGCTAAGCTATAGGCTTAAAGGTCCAGTATGTAGGATTTAGTGCCAGCTAGTGGTGAGGATGCAAATTACACCCGACTGAAACTTTTCCTGTGTAACAAGTGTGTAGGAGAACTACAGTGACGGCCGCAAAAACTAGAATCTATCTATCTCCTTTATGGGCTCTTGTAGAAAACAGTACAAAAGACACGCACATCCCAGCGTCCAAGGAGTGTGTGCTGGACCAAAGAAACATCTGGCAAAGTAGAAAACAAACAAATAAATAAATACAAAAATATATGTTAAGGTGTGCCGACTAATTTGTTTTCTACACTGTAAAATATGTGATTGTACATTTACAGTAAATTACTGGCTACTAGTTGTAACACTTTCACAGTAAATTGCTGTGACATTTTTACAGTCCATTGTTGTGAAATGAAGCTGATCTCATCACAGTAGTTATGCCTGGATATTACTGTGATTTCGCAGCATGCTCCTGTAAAATTACGATATT
This sequence comes from Epinephelus moara, assembly GCF_006386435.1. Lineage (NCBI taxonomy): Eukaryota > Metazoa > Chordata > Actinopteri > Perciformes > Serranidae > Epinephelus > Epinephelus moara. The sequence continues at coordinate 3,564,626 of NC_065526.1, read as the reverse complement.
TACCTGCATGATTTTCACACTAACATTCTGATTTGGTTGATTATCACAGTAAAAGCCTGTGAGGTGACAATATTGTAATTTATTGTGAAATATTATAGTTACATATTGTAACTTCCTGAAGATAATTTGCAGTGTACTGTAGAAAACAACATGGCGGACTCTGTGGATGAGGACCTGCTCTGTATGAGGATATAAACGGCTCAATCTAAGGTAACAAAAATACAACAATTCTTAGCTTCAGGTGATTATAAAGTAATGACAACATAGATATGAAAAATATTCAGTTTATGCCAATATATCGTCCTAATTCCTACACACTGGACCTTTAACACATCCTGGTCATCCATTAAACTGATATCCATCTTCTTTTCTGAAGCTGGGGGGGCAGATAACAGGCAAATCTCCTAAACTGTCAGAATAATCTTTTAAAAATGTTCCTAACGTATGCAGCCATGTTGGTATGAGATTATATAGGCCTATATAAATCTCTGATGTACTGGCCGTTGGCTCACAGAGGTTCTTATAAGCTTAAATTACCAATAAAGTGAGGATGTCTGGTTGTCAGCATGGCGTGGTCACACTGCGACCATCACAGGGTCGCCCTTTCATTGTCTCTACAATCACAGCTGAGGAAGAGGGCGAAGAAGATGAAGAAAGAGAAGTAAAGTGCAGAGGAGAGAAGTGGAAGAAGAGGGCAGGGTGGACAGAGTTTATCTCTGATGGCTCCTGACAGAAAACAACAAGAGACCAAAAGAAGACAGAGAGAAGACGGAGAGTGGGGGTTTGGGGAGATGAGGGGAAAGCCCCCGGAGAAATAAAGACGAAAAACAAACTTGGAGGCGGGGGTGAGAGGCAGAAATGAAAGGCTGGGCAGAGCAAAGGAAGGAAGAGGAGCAGAGATAACTGACAGCTGCAGGTAGAGAGTGAGTTAGTGGCGACAGACATGCTGAGAATACTCGGTCTGTAGTCAATCATCAAGGTGAAACTCAAAGAGGTTACTATGTTAGTATTTAACTGACCCTGAAGCCACAACGAAGTAAAATAATTATTTTAAAGCATAGATAATATTTATGTTTTACCTGGTTATTTTCTTCCTAGTTTGCTGTATTTTTAATTATCACTATCAAAGAAGATTTTGGATGGTGCCACTATTTGATTTGAGGATTTATGGTTCAGCACAACCTTCAAAAAGTTCAGACACAGCTAAAACAAAAAGAGAGAAAGGAGGAAATGAACGACTGAAGGACTGCAGAGCAAAGACAGTCAAATATATGTATACATCCAGAGTGAATGAGAGTGACTGACGGCCCAAAGGTGGAGTTGGATGGACAACTGAGTGAGCGTTTGAGGCCAACTAACACACACACACACACACACACACACACACACACACACACACACACTCAAAGAGGTGAGGCCTATGATCAATTATTCACAAGCCTGGGCAGGCTGCAAAATGTCAGCAAGGCTCTGCACATGCTCAGACCGCGCCACTACGCACACACACACGCACACACACACACAGTCTGCAGGTCTATCAGGCTCATTGCTGCACATAAGAGCATCTTCCCTCAGAGTTCAGGAGGGATCACTGCCACGTGATGCCGCACATTGTCATGCTTTTGTGTATCTGTTCAGTGACAACTCTTAAAGATAAAATGTGAGTCTCCAAATGACTGACTGTTGAGGAATGTGTGTTAGAGAGACATAACAAAACGGCAAAGACACATAAACAAGGCATGCAGAAAGCTGTGGATATAAAACCCTATTCAGACAGGATTAACATCACAGGGGAAAGTGGGGGATAAAATATTCAATGTGCTTCTCTTCTGTGTAAAAAATGTCCTTTTTGCCATCGGGAAGTTACGGCATCTGGTCTGTAAGAGACACGGATATTGAGCGGGAAAAAAGACAAAAGACAAAAGCCTCTGCAGGAGCGGCCGAGAGTCAGACACTGTGTGATGCCTTTTAGTCAAAACTCAGTCACAACTCAGTCAAATGTGAACACACAGACATTACAAACTCAGTGGGGCTTACACTTCCTGAATATATTGTTTCAATATCTCCATCACGAATAAACATCCAAAAATCCACTTGGAATTTACAGAGCAAAGGACGCTGCAATCTTCACTTTTTTAAGTGTTATTCAATGGCAAAGCAATTCAGCGACAGTTGTCCGGACATCCATGGGTACACTGCAAACAGGGGCTGCTAACTGCTAACTCAGGTGCCTATTTGGGTAACACTTTATATTAAGGTACTGTAATAAGCGTTAATTAATGCTTAATAAGCACCAATTAACAGTTAATGAGCACTTATAAGACAGAATAAGATGTTTATTACCATTAATAAGACTATATAAGTGTTAATTATGGCATAATTAACACAGTCATTATTGCATATAGGAGCATGATAAGCACTTAATAGTAACTTGATAACATTTTATAAAGCTATCCTAAATATTAATTAATGTCTATTTACATTAATTATGATTTATAAAACCCTATCAGATTAAATTAATAAAGTGTTATTAATAGTTAATAACGATCCTACCGTCTTATAAGTGCTCATTAACTGTTAATTTGTGCTTATTAAGAATTAATTAACGCTTATTACAGTACCTTAAAGTTACAATGTGTAATTTACGTGGTTGTTTATTAGCAAATATCAACTATTGCTTTCATAAACATATATTTACTAAAGTGTAATGCAATTCACATACAAATGGAAGCTTTCTCATAGGGTTAGAATGATTTCTCTATATATACACAGGCAGGGCGCGGTCTGCTGGAGGCTG
>NC_065526.1:3558324-3561314 GCF_006386435.1 Epinephelus moara | reverse complement strand
AAATAAAACACTCCTAACATATATCTCACAGATAACCTATATCTCACTGGTAAGCTATAACATATCGTAACATGGTTTAGATTCCTAAATAAATATTCACCTCGTCGCTAGATACTCCTGAAAAACTTGAAAAACTCTGCTGTCTGCGCAAAGCTTTTTGTCCTACGAGGCCACCGTCACTTACCCGACGGGAGGGGTGAGTGAGTGAGCGCGAGTGAGCGCTGCAATCTAGAATTTGACCGCTGATGTCACTGTTACTCACCATTTTTACACACTGAGGCTTTAATATAAAGTGTTACAGGTTTGTTTCAGGCGGATCTTTTTAGTCGACTTAAATATATTTTGCTGCAGCCCCCATCCACAGCAGCACATTGCTTAGCTCCTGTGCCGGTAGATTTGGTTCATCAAAGACACTAGCAAAGCAAGGCTGCATAAAATAAGCACAGTGGATTGTCAGATAGATCAGACCACTACGTTTAATTATTTATCTTTAAATGTTAGTTTCAGCTGCAAATGACAACAGAGAGGCGTCCAGTAGCTCAGTGGTTAGAGTGGGCATTCTATGTGCAAAGTCAATGTCCATGGCACTGCGGCTCCGGGTTTGATTCCAGCCCACGGCCCTTTGCTGCATGTCGGCCCCTCTCACTGCCCCTTTTATTGTTATGTCTGTCCTGTCAAATAAAGGCAAAAGCCAAAAATATAATCTAACAAATAAAAAGAAAATGACAATAGAAATCAAAAAGTCTGCAGATTTCTCATATCTCAGCAAATCAAATATTGCCAGTTGTCTACCCAGACGTGTTAGGACAACGCCACAGCGATTTGGTCGACAGGATTTTGTTGCTCAGCCATGAGGACTTGCTGCTTTCACTTTTCCCCTACCTCTTTAGCCTGTGAGATGATGTAATGCATCTGTGATGTGATGTATCTGGTACGTTATTGGTGCTCATGCACACCAAGAAAGAACCAAAGCTAAAGGTCTAAATGACCTGATAAACCAGGCTCTTCTGAACCCTTTAACCTGAAACAAGATACCGATATTGGCATTCTCATGAAATCAGATTACAGCTGAAAGTCAGCAATAATCAGATTACTGCAGAGTGACGACATGAGCCCACCTTGCTGTTAATTGACCAATCAGAGGTCAGCAGCAGGTGGGAGACTCTTCTGATGTCCTATCCTTGGTCTTTAATCTCTCAGCTGTTTGATCTTAAACAAATCTGAGATCATAACAGAACAAAGATATTTGGCGTGACAGTTGATGAATACATGAATATGTTAAAACAACGTTTTCCTGGAAGTCTTCAGCTCAGAGGTGTGGTCGCCCTCTGTCTAAATGCTCAGTGCCATCTGCTCTGCAGATTCCATTATGCTATGAAGAAAAAGCCATGTGCATGTCCCAGAGCCCAAATGTTTTCCAAATCTAATTATCCCTTAAATTATCCCTTAAAGGCAACGGAGCAGGAGGAGTCCACAGCCTCGTCTCGTCCTGAGCTCCTCATCCATCATCTGAGAGACAGCAGCAAACATCAGGAGGAGGAAGGAGGAGGAGGAAGGAGGAGCAGAGCGTGGAGAGATGAGAAGATGAAGAAACAACACTGAGGGATTTTCTGTTGTTTGTCATAAATGGAAAGGCTGTGTTGTGTGACATGTGTGTTCATTTTAAGATGAGTGAATGTTTACTATGTGGACAGCTTCATGTTCCAAATAAAAATGTGTCATTTTTGGCAAACGAATATAAACACAATGCTTAAAAAACAACATGAAACATCGGTGATTCTCCAAAGCTCCTGTTACATGCTGCTTGGTTCTGCCAATAAATCTGGTTGCTACTGTAGATATGTTACTGTATATTCATCAGTGTGTGTCCGCTCTGATTGTAATGGTTGTCCCATCAAAAGTTTAAAAAATCTATAAAGACGACACTGCCTGTGCTTTTGGATTGATGTGTTTAATTATCACGTATGGCTGGAATATTAAACTGAAACGATTAGACGATCAGCTGATGGACAGAAAATTAATCTGCAACTATTCTGATAATCAAATGATGCTTTAAGTCATTTGTCAAGCAAAAATTCCCTCGTTGCACTCTCTCAGCTGTGAGGATTTACTGATGTGAAAGCTAATTGATCATTTTCGGACTGTTGGTCGGGCAAAACAAGCTATTCAAAGTCATCCACTTTGGCTTCATGAAATTCAAACTGGATTTTCTCACTAATTTCTGACATTTAATACACCAAGCGAATAATAAATTGAGAAAATACTTGCTACCTGCAGTAAGACTGTAATGTTCAAGTTGTACGATTGGCCAATAAAACATATAGTCACACTTATATAGGAAAAGTACTCCACCTCGCCTCCGATCAAACAGAGATGTGCAGCTCACATCCACAGAGCAGAGAGACAGAGACAGCAGTGTAATGCTTTTATAAAGTCCTGACCTCGTACTGCATTTAGCTGGAGGCTACATACCACCACCAAAAGGCTGACACGCAGAAACATCTCCAACAAAACCATAATAAGAAGAAAATAAGAAAATACAGGCAGAGGGCAGGTTCTCTGCAGACACAGACACAGCCACACACTGTTGGGGTCACAGGGTTGCAACGGAATGAGATTCTCAAAGTACGATGACCGCCTCAGAAAATATTTCATGGTATTATAGTTTTAAAGAATTTATATTATTATCAGTCAAAATGACCATTAAAGGAATGAAAACAGATTTTTTTCTTACTAGAACTGAAACTTGAAACCATTTTGTTCATGGAAATATGTGTAAAAAGTCTCCCCTTAATAAAAATAACTATAACTAGTCCATACCCATTGGTAGCTTTGTCACCTTCTACCTATGCCAGTCCTCAATGCCTATGTGCAGTTTCACATAGATTGACCACGTCAGTGAGTAGAAAAACGTGGGACAGACAGAATGACTGACTGACAGAATGACACACTGACAGTTTCCGTGATTATGTACAGCATACCATACCATG
>NC_065526.1:3542514-3557894 GCF_006386435.1 Epinephelus moara | reverse complement strand
CATCCTCCCATGACCCTCTACCACTGTGCCAAATTTCACATGGATTGACCAAGTCAGTGAGGAGAAAAACGTGGAACAGACACACAGACAGATTTTTCATCATTATATAGTAAGATAAAGGGGAAATTCTTCAACCAGTTGCATTTTTTCCCCAACATCGAAACTAAGCAGATGTACACGGTATGACAACCGTCTACTTTTATACCTTAAAAACTAGTATATCTCTGCAATCCTAGTTGTACGTGGTGATTTAGAGGGATTACTTCTGTGTTAGTTTATCTATTGTTTTTGTTATTGTTTGTATATATTGTTAAGAAGGTTAGTTTCAAGAATTAAAATGTCAATAAATATCAGAAATACTTGAGAAAAACAAACAAACATTTGAATGACACTACGTGACATTACGTTACCTGATGACATGACGTTACGTTGACTCTGGGTTTCACATGGGACCAGAGGTCTCCTGGGCAAAGTCCTATGTTTGTTTGACCCCTCTACCACTCCTGACCAGACTTTGCCACGCCTAATGTTTGGCTTCCTGTCATATGACAAAGGACAGCCTGCAGAACATAGGTCACATACTCAGAGCCATTGACCGATGACCATTACGTGGGTTATAAATAAATTATAGAGCATTACTTTTTGTAGGTATTAATACGAACAGTGAATGAGAACAATCTGCTGTATTTTAAATGTTGTCATGTTGTTTCAACTTTAGCCAAGCTAATTTATTTAGAAATCTAAAAGTAGAAACAGCAAATGGATTTGATGCATAAAAAAATGGAAATATTTGAATAAAGTGCTCTAAAATGTTCAATCTCAAGTAAATGTTTATATTGCTTTGCTCTCAGCCTCGTCTCATCCACCAGCGTTTAGGATTTGACAAACCATCTCAACAAAGGGTTCACCACGGTACTAGCTTTTCTCTAGAGCATTCTACCTTAAGCAAACTTGATCAACCAATCAAAGACTGTGAGGTGTGATTTAAAGCTCTGGAGAATGATGGAGAAGGAGAAGATGAAAAGTCAAGATTATTTTCATGGTGAAGAATCGACATTCATGGTCATTAGTTGTGTGATTTATAATTTAATGAATTTTAGCTCTGTTATTTCCGTGTTTTCATGACCCAATCTGTCTCAGGTGGAGCCATACATGAAGCAAACAAAATCTGTACAAACTGAACGATGACAATATGGAACGTTACTGATCAAGGACGTGATATCAATGCAACTCATATGAAACTGGAGGTTTGGGGTCCTCAGCCAGAAATTTTAAGCACCAAACACTTAATTTTCTGCATCAATTTATGGTTTAAGTGTCTTTAATTTAATCAATATAAAGGTCCTCTGCTACTGTCATGTTTCAATTGCACAGACATATGCTCATGTTCTTCATATTGAGGGGATGTGTCCCCTGCATCACCTTCGATATCTACGCCTTCATTCCTGATAGAAATCACAATGCGATACTATTTTCTGACGGCTGCAGAAAAGTTTTACCTCAGATCAAATGCCTTTCCTAGTTTTTCTGGTGTTGCAAAACTACTTCTGTCGAGTCTTTATTTGTTTGTAATGTCACAATATGACAGTTGACAGCTTGTCTAAGGAAATCTTTCGCAAAGAGAGATTGAACAGAATCCTTCTCTATGAGTTGAGCTTAAACACAAAACACTGACGGCTCAGTCAAACCTCTTGGATCTGATTCCAGCTGTCCTTGTCCAGCAAAAGACAGAAGAAAGTGAACCAACTAGACACAGTGAAAAGTCACTGTCCTCTCAAACAGGAAGTGCTGCTGCCCTTTATAAACGTTTGGAATTGGAAAATCCACTTTGTCAAGTCAGCAGACCCCCCAATCCCTCTGCTGTTGGCCCCCGCTGTGTCCTCTCCTGCCCTTCAAACGCCACACGTGGGTCGGCATCTTTGCCAGCGATTTGGCTTCAATGTGTGTTAAACATCAGCGGATATCCCCTCTCCTGCCTCTGCTCATTCAGTTAAGATCCCATTTCCATGCTAACATGACACCTCCTGTGTCTCTACCCCAGCCCTGCAGCTCACCTTCCTCACCTCGCTCTGAGGTGAAACCAAGCAGGTCTGAAAAAGCTTCTTAACCTCTAAAGAGAGCGCAGGGAGGAAACGGATCTCAGAGACACTTCAAAAGACGAGTGATAAAGCAGGTATATCTTATTCATCAAAGATTAAAAACTGCGTCTCTTCAAATTCAAGGCACATCTTAATTTAACCCAGAGATCATTTTATAGATATACATATACATTCAGTGACAAACAACCATGTATATTAACTATATACTGCTGATAGAAAAAATAGCTCTCCTGCAAATGAACTGTAACTTTGAAGTCACTAAATCTCTCCTGCAAACTCTGATGAGTCACATTATAAATGCTAATTAGCAGCATTTGTCAGCTATTAAAAAAAAAGGTCATGGCAGCACTTTCAGCTCCTTTAAAGCCCTAATTTCTTCTTAATGAAAAGATAGATTTTAAAATGACTACCAAGACACACATTATGTTATGAGCAGTCAGAGAGCCTGTTTGAGAGCCTGTTGAACTGATTCTACCTGCACTGTACACTGGGGTTCCCCAAAACCAGCTATGACACTTTTATACCACACCTGATGACCTGCGTGTTGAAATTACTACGAGCATCATTTCCAAGGTAAAGAATGGACGCTCAGTGGGTTAGCTTCACCTGCAGTGTTGCCAGATTGGGCGACTTTCTATTTAACTGGGCAGGTTAAGTTGTTTTGGGCTGGTTTCCACTGAAAAAAAAAAAATTAAACATTAGTAGGCCTACCTTGACATGCCATGACTGATAACTATGGATGTATAAGGGGCCATACACATGCCATGCTTTTTGCGCCCTAAAATTCTTTGTTTTCAATGTAGACACGTGACAGGCACGCTCAAACACCAGAGCAACACCAACAGCTGCGCCCTGAGCCTGGTACATACTTACTGTACAAACCCTCACTTGTGAACAAGACCCTGAGATATTTGAACTGCCTCACTCCCTTCTTGAGCTCTTGATTTCCTGGTCCATCTACGTCCCAACCTTCACCTATGGTCATGAGCTCCGGGTAGTGACCAAAAGAATGAGATCACAGATACAAGCGGCCGAAATGAGTTTCCTCTGTAGGGTGTCTGTGCTCAGCCTTTGAGATAGGGTAAGGAGCTCGGAGTAGAGCCGCTGCTCCTTCGCGTCAAAAGGGGTCAGTTGAGGTGGTTCGGGCATCTGATCAGGATCCTCCTGGGTACCTCTGGTTGGAGGTGTTCCAGGCATGCCCCACTGGTAGGAGGCCCCGGGGCAGACCCAGAACACGCTGGAGGGATTATATATCTTATCTGGCCTGGGAACGCCTTGGGGTCCCCCAGGAGGAGCTGGCAAGTGTTGCTGGGGAGAGGGATGTCTAAGGCTTTACTTGGCCTGCTGCCCCTGTGACCTGGTCTGGGATAAGCGGATGAAAATGGATGGATGGATGGATGGATGGATGGATGGATGGACATACTTATGAAACAGTGGCTGAAAGAGGATCAGCTCTGCACTTAGGATTTTTGGTAAGTAAGCTATGATTCGATGCTGGTCATGATGGCTTAGCAACCCCAGACGCAACCTGCCTCTTGAAAGTTGGCACAGAGTAGGCCCCAGTGCCCCTAACGCACTGGAGGCGGGGCCCTGTTCATTCGACTCTTCAGATTCTCCCATTCAGATATAAGAAAAACAAAAACCCATTTCTTATCTTACATTTTTTTCCACACTTATTTGACACCAAAAGGAACACACAAAATTGTATTGATCGATCAGTCATTGTTTTATTATATAAAAAGTGGCCTTGTTACGGGTGAAAGGTGGATGCGCCCTTTTTATTTGCTGGTTTCCTGTGTTTCTTTTCTTTGTGCCTCTTCAGGTGCCACCCTTTCCCCTCCTCAATGTGCAGAGAATGGTTGGACCCACCTGTGGTTTAATCATCAATCTAGGATGTGGGGGGTAACTACCTAAAGAAGCGAATGGTCAGGGCCAGTGTGTCAGCGTGTTAGGGCTTGGATTTCTTGTGTCATATTATAACTGAAAATAAATTAAACCTGAAATTGTCGTCAGCCTGCAGAGAGACCAGTCCGCCAAGCAACCCTCATTTCATATCTGCATCAGTCCCAGTTTCACATGAAGCAGAAATGCACCCCTCTGTTGACTCTCAACTCTCTCCAAAGCCTCGTGGAAAAACAACAAAACCCCTCTGCAAACACAGAGAGCTCCCTTTTATCTGCTCGCTGCCAAAACAGACCGACTTCCAAAAAAAGTGAGGAAGAGACAAACCCTGTGGCACAGCCAATCACCCGAGGCTTAATCGCCCGCAGGAAGCATTATGGGGAGGGAGTCGTGTCTCAGGACGAGCCTCGGAGGAATCAGAAACGATGCTCCATTACGGCCCTGAGAGAGCAGAGGGGGCAGGGAGAGGTGGATGGGGGTAGAAAGGGTAGAACAAATGGTTCCTGGTGCAAAATAAAGCATTAATAAATGATGAGAGCGTAGTTCACACTGGAGCTAAGTGCTCTGTCAGCTGCAGGGAGAGTTAGCCGGAGAGGAGGTCTGCAATCTGATGCTACAGTCTCACACTCAATGAAATTCTGCTGTAAAATCAGTGTTTGATAGAAAGAAAACTATGAATCTACCTCAACCAAACAAAACACCCGACACGCACAAACACACCTCCCATCTCCTAATAGTGAGGAGCAGGCGGACAGGAAGTGGATCTTATGTTGATTATTTTCAGAGGAGATTTCTAGACTTCCTGCTAACATTTACGGACTTAAGTTCCAGGAAAAGCCAATGTCTCTGGATGTCAGATAGTGTGTTCACATGTAGGACAGTAACTCAGTTTTAGAGTCATTGACATGAATCTGGATTCATTTGACAGGTTAAGGAATTGTGTCAAACAATTCATGAAATCAAAATCTTGTACGGATGGTAATGGAGCGTGGTGCAGCCGTAGTGTGTCAGGAGTAATGTGTGTATGCTGTTTTTAATTGAGGGCACATTTCCGGATTTCGTCAAAGTGCCCCAAAGCTGATCTTTGATTTTCAGAATGGATGGATGAACACAAAAAAGGATCTACACTAGAGCTGCAGTGAGTAGTCGATCAAAGGGACATTTAATTGAATTAAGCTGGTATTAGATGCATTGAAGGTGGATGACGCGTCTCCACTTCCTCCCACTGTACAAAAATGTAGCCAAAATATCCGATACTGCTGCCATCTTGCACTTGCACATTGGGAAAGATTTATTGAGCAACCTTTTATTGCCAGAGACTTTTCAGAGAAGTTCTTTTTTAAAGCATATAAATTACTACCTAAAACCAAACTTATCAGAAAAACGAACACCTGCACAAACAGCAGCGTGATAAGAACCAACTGAAATGACAGCCTACCACAAGGGAGCGCTCAAGGTGTTTTGGCTTCACTTTTGGGAAGCTGTCATGTCGTCTGCATTCAGTCATTAGTCTATGGTGTAACCTCTAACCTGACTTAAGCTGAAGAAAACTCTTGGTGACTGTTGCATTAAGGCCTTTTTTTTTTTTACTTTCCTCACTTCTGTTTCTCTTCTCATGGTCTGAGCTGAACTGCCAATCGCAGTGACATCTCTCATTGGGGCACTCCGCCATCTCTAATGCTGATTCAACACACTGACTTGACCGAGAAAAGCCAACAAGGGCCGACAAGGGCTGACTAGTGCCAACGGTGCGGGACACACTGCAAAAACTAGGGTGACAGATGCTTAACAGCGGCCCAACAGCGGCCCAACGGTTCACCGTGGAACTTGTTTCAGAGCTCTTATGGTGAGCTCCATTTAAAGTATGAAGCTGAAACTTCCAAATTGCCAGGCACAAATTTCAGCTAAAATGCCTCCTGAATTCAGATTTCCAACTCGGAAAGTCGGAGGAACCTCACCAACCCTGGCCTCAAAATCCAACATGGCTGCTCCGCGTATCAACAGTAGAGAAAGCATACTGCACAGTTTATTAGCACTTCAGTCATGTTTGTGTCTCACTAGAACAGTCATACACACAATCCTGTCCAACTTCTATCTGTGGACAGGTTGCTATGGTGTTTGTGTGTGCAAAATAAAGCGTAATGTGTTATCAACTGGTATTGCTAACAATGGCTAATCTGGCTTGAACTAGTATTGCTAATATTTTTGTTTTCCGACTTACACCGGAATGCAATCAACTTGGGTGTGACATCATTTGCAGCTCCAACCTTCGACTTCCCAGGTAAATGGAAGCATTAGACAAATACAAAACCTACACAAGTGCTTGTCCCTCATTGAGAGGCACTCTTAGATTGTTATCCTTTCATTTTAATTCATTTCCTCTTGTATGGAGGACACCAGACACTCATTTGAACAAACTCTGCAGCTCTTCAGTGTTCCAGACACACTTTGGGATTCAGACTGAGGACACAGGTGGATTTCTACATAAAAATGTCTCAATGCGGCATTAAAGTAGGAAAAAAAAAAATCACCTCATCCAATCAGCCTCATCCACCACAAACACAGGAGAAAAAGAGGTGATAATTTTTGCCTGGAGGTCTACAGAGGAAGCTTTTAAAGCCAGTCTGGGAGCCGCAGCCTGGTTAAATACCGTCTGGTTCAAACCGCAGGCTGTCACTTTCCAAAATGGATCCCAGGGAGGAAAGGCAGGGCGCAAACAGCACAGAAAAACACTGACAGGAAGCTGCTGCTGCTTCTGAACAGGCTGGAGGAGACTGTGTGTGTTCAAGTGTGTGTGTCAAGCTGGGGAAAGTGTGTGAGTGTGAAAGAAAGGATGGAGAAGAGGCTGGAGGTGTGTGTGTGTGTACTTGTACGTCTGTCTTTGTGAGAACCAATTAGAGTTTTAGACCCCGAGAGTGAGGACATGTCTGGAAAGTAAAGACATTTTGGCCTGTCTGAGGTTTCAGACTTGGTCCTAAGGTTCAGATTAGAATCAGGTTTAGGTTATGGTTATGGTAAGGGTTAGGTATTTAGTTGTCATAGTTAAGGTTCAGCTGAGGAACGAGGGAATGCATAATATCAATGAGGGCCCCATAAGTAAAGAGGTATGGGGTTGTGTGTGCATCTTAAGGTGGTAATGGTGGCTAATGTCTCCAGTGTGGAAAGCTAGCAGCTAATGGAGCCGTGCTGCAGCTGTAGTGAATAGATGGATGGACACAAAAGGGATCAATACTAGAGCTGCAATGATAAATCGATGAGTCAGTTAAACAGAAATGTTAATCAAATTAAACTATACTGATAATCAATTAATCATTTTTAAACAAAATGTCAGGTTCACAAATTTAAGAATTTGCTCCTTTTTTTGTTTTACATTGCAGTTAATTTAATATTTTGTTGTGCGGTGGATGAAACAAGACATTTGATGATGTCACTTGGGCGCTGGATGAAAAGTCAGAGGGTCACCAAAATGATGACAATCTTTTCTGAATATGTTGACATACAGTGAGTGAGTGCTGCAGGGAGAACATTCTTTTGTAGGCCAACTCCGCAACCCTGTCTCACTCCAAAGTTGTAGAATACTGATGCTTGGGCAGTGACTTCCAGTGTCAGACATGGACAAAAAACAGCCGTCCTTTCACGTCAGTGTGATATGTGGCTGGTCGCCGTTATTCTGTAGCAGCACCCGGCGACGTCAGGGGGTAACGCGGTGGGACATCAACATAAGTTAAGGGAGTGAAAGTCCAAGTAGGGTGGGCGGGAGGGTCCAACAATCACCAGATTTTACCCGTCGTCAATTAAACAAAATCAGAAGTTTTAGTAGATGTTTGATTCTGGTTGCTTAACAACAACACAACTTTGAACCAACAAAGTATCAGCATCATCTGTCGTCAGTATTCCACGTTGTCGAATTGACGTTCTCCTCCTGATGTCAATAGGTATATTCAACCAAATATCAACATCTAACAAAGTTGGTGGGCAGCTAGGATGGTGGTGAAACATAGCAATCTCTGTAGACAAGGACCCATTCCTTATGTCGACACGGTCTCAATCCATCATCGAATACCGCCGCTTGGTCAGTGACTTCCTGCACCAGACACCACGAAAAAAGCCGTCCTTTCACGTCAGCATTATACACTGCCGGTTGCCATTGCTGTTAGGCGGCGCTGATGGGTGTCAGAGGGAACGGCGGCTGGACAACAACATAATTGAAGGGTGTGGGAGTCCAAGTAGGGGTGGCAGGTGTAACAACCACCGACTTTCACGGGAAGGGCCGGTCTTCGCTTTCCGTATGATTAAAACGCCAAACCCTGCCCTGTTTTTCCTAAACCCAATCACATGACGGATGACGGATGATGTAGCTCGTGTCGCAATAGATTTAAAGGGAAAGGATCGCCTCAGGTATAGGTTGCATTTTCCAATACCCAATCCATCTGTTTTGATGATATTGGGGCCAATATTCGCTCCAGATATCAGATTGGTGCATCCCTAAACAGAATGTCAACAACCAACACACCCAGGGTACCTTGGATGTCGCATGTGGACATGGAAAGTCCATGTCCACATGCTGATGGCAGGCGTTGAGCGGCATAATTAAGGAACAGTGGATACACAACCTTTGAAAAGAGCCACAACTGAAATGTGCACATACGCGCTTCATATGTGCGCTTCACTACTTTAAATAAACAAATAGCACTATACCACTGGTTATAACTGATATAAATAAAATTAAATGCTATTAACTATGTCTTATTATCATTGAAAAACCTAAAATTAAAATGATGGATTAAAGTAGATTATGACAGAATTTTCATGGACCTGTCCCTCAAAACGACGTCAAAAAGATGAACAACAACGTACCGTTCACGTTCTCGTCGACAGGAAATGACTTCTGTAATGTGCAAAATCACACACAAACTGCAGTGCAAGAAAAAAACAGCTGCACTGGTTAATTAACTGCAAATTCATTGTTAACACACACTGTGTCAAACCTTCCTCCAGAACACCCACTTTCTCTCACACACACTCAAAGACACACGCTCACACACACACACACACACACACACACACACTGAGCCTCCATGTGGCTGCAGTCAATCTTGTTCCTCGGCTGGTTGATCAGGCAGGACAGAGGAAGATGCTAACATGGTTAGCATGGAGTAGGTCACGCAAACCAGCAGCTCGCTAATGTCTCTAAATAGCCCAGACCCGCTGTAATTGCTGCAAGCTCTCCGATTGGACCAGCCGGTCGTACATCATCGGCTAATGAAGAGGAAGCTCTCGACCGAACTTGCAGAGTAATGACATCGAGCCCGAGACGAAGCAGTCATGATCCAGAAAACAAAAAAGATTCAGGGGGCAAGCTCGCTGCTGATGATCTAATCCAGAGCTGCAGTACAGCGAGTTTAATGAGGTAGTAAGTTAGATTTTTATGTAGCACAAGATGACCATAATGTACTGCATCGACTAGACCCTTATATTCCTGCCTCAGGTGGAGAAGCTTTAGAAACCACAGCATGGAGCCAGACAATATCACACTGTATTTGACCTCAGAGTAAAGAAGCCAGCCCCGTCTCCCACATATTGAGTTTATATACAAATCATTTGCATTGGTGAATATGTGTCAGTGAAGGGAAACTGTAATGCTACAGCATACAACAGTAGACAATAGTGTTCTTCCACCTTTGTGTCAGCAGTTTGAGGAAGGCCCTAAACGTTTGGTCATGAACTTTCCACGTTGGGATATGACGTGCGAGGTGCATTTGTTGCCGTGTCAACTTCAGCCTGTTACATGCATTGTCTGTTTTCAAAAAATAAGCGCACTACATCAGTACAACACCACGAATTGAGTTTTTTTTCCTTCAACAACACACGCATGTAGTTGGGTTTAGGAACAAAGGGTTTGGCTTCACAATCATACAGAAAGCAAACACTAGCCTTCTCAGTGAAAGTCGATGGTTGTTGGACCCATCCACCAACCCTCCNATACAAAAGCAAACACTAGCCTTCTCAGTGAAAGTCGATGGTTGTTGGACCCATCCACCAACCCTCCTGCCTGCCCTAGACTATCGCCGCCTTATTTTTTTGTTGTTGTCACCCCGTGTTTCTCCCTGACACTGCCGGCTGCTGTTACAAAATAACAGCAACTGACCCCTCTCATGTTGTAAACAGAGAATGCCAACTTTTTTCAGTCCCTCCATTTAAACACAACAGGCTGAAAAATGTATTTTTACATCAGTCTATCATGTTGCTAAACCAGAATCAGCATGCTGCTAATTAAGACCTGAATCTATGGATATCATGTGATGTTTTCCATGGTCACGACTGTTTGGTGTGCTTTGGTGGGTATGTTGTTCTTGTAATTGTATGTCTCCCTCGTGTGAACTTATTAAGTGGAGTTGTTTGAGGATGCAAAATTAATTTCAGTGTATCGTAATGTATTGTATCGTATCGCATCCTAGCATACTGTATCACAGCATTGTGCACCTATCCTATTATAGTGCATCGTATCATATAACTACTATATTTGGAAAAAAAAATATGCAACTGGATGTTGAATCTCACCTTTATGTTAGTTATTTTCAAATGGGAGACTTTCTACACATACTTCCATTAATGAAATGGTTTCAAATTTAAATAACAGTTATAAAATATTCGTTCAACCAACAATAACCCTTCTGTTTTGATCTATAGGAGTCATTCTGACTGATAATAATATAAATTATGTAATACCCTCATACAGTGAAATCGTGATAATTTTTTAAGGTTATCGTAACTTGAAAATATCATACCATTGCAACCCTAATCGTATCATTGTGTATCGTATCGTATTGTATCTTATCGTATCCTTTCGTATTGTATCGTATCGTATCGTATTGTATCCTTTCCTATTGTTTCGTATCGTATCGTATCCTTTTATATTGTATCGGATCGTATCCTTTCGTATTGTTTCATATCATATCGTAGTGTATCGAATCATATTGTATCTTATCGTATCCTTTCATATTGTTTCGTATCGTATCGTATTGTATCTTATCGTATCCTTTCGTATCGTAGTGTATCGTATCGTATCTTCTTGTATCCTTTTGTATTGTATCGTATCTTCTTGTATCCTTTCGTATTGCATCGTATCTTCTTGTATCCTTTCGTATTGTATCGTAACGTAGCGTAGCGTATCGTAGTGTATCGTATCATATCTTATCGTATCCTTTTGTATTGTATCATATCGTATCGTAGTGTATCGTATTGTACTGTATCTAATCGTATCCTTTCGCATTGTATTGTAACGTAACGTAGCGTATCGTAGTGTATCTTATCGTATCCTTTTGTATTGTATCATATCGTATCGTAGTGTATCGTATTGTACTGTATCTAATCGTATCCTTTCGCATTGTATCATATCGTATCGTAGTGTATCATATCGTATCCTTTTGTATTGTATCATATCGTATCGTAGTGTATCGTATCCTTTCGCATTGTATCGTATCGTATCGTATCTTATTGTATCTTCTCATATCCTTTCGTATTGTATCATATTGTATCGTAGCATATCGTAGTGTATCGGATCGTAGTATATCGCATTGTAGCATATTGTATAATATGGGATATTCTGTGCAGTGCTCCTCATTGAATGTATGTTCCCAAGCACAGGCAACTACAACACAGAGAGAATCCCCTCACCCTAACACCATGGAGGCAAAAAAGGAGCAAACACTGGGTTAGGGTTAACAAAGTCCAGTCTCCTGCATGAAAGTTGGACACACTGACATCCACATCTTTACTTTACACCTCGTTACATAAATGGCACACTTCTTCCTACACTGACTCTGAACCTTGGCACTAGATGGGAATCAAATCATCAAATATTAATTTCTTTGGTCTTTCTGGTGGAGTGGAGAACTGTAACTGTAAATGGCAGGAGGGATGCGGCAGGAATGAAGGAGAAGGAGGGGGTACTGCACTGTCAAGGGAAAATCAAAAAATCAAAGCTTTTATTGCATAGTCTCATTTTCAGAACGAGAACTTTTCCATATCAGTGTAATGTTAAAAACTTTAAAACTCTTCAAGATTTCAGCTGTGTTGTTTAAATGTCTGATATTCTCAGTGAATGTTTTCTGTGCAGAAATTTGACATGCACATGGAAACAGGTTGATTTTCAACACGCCCAACGACTCAATTACTATTTCTGGATTTCTGACACTTCCTGCGCACTGAAATGGAACAAATCAGAGGTGTTCAAATGTTCCACCAGCAGCTGTTAAAAAAATCTGTCATTTACAGTGATTTTCTTGGTGGGCTGATGCTTTTGTGTTTTAGGTCGTTCTCTTTTCATACAAACACCGTTTCTGCTGAAGCATGTGCAGCAGGGAGGCAAGTCGCAGCCTTGGAGCGTTTGCATCATGTATCCTGAGGCCAGCAGCACCCCGAGGCCGTCCTGACCCACTTTCTCCATAAACACACGATTAGAGAGAGGCAGCAGGTTTGTGGCAGCGCCTCCATCTTTCTCCTCTCATACACTCATCTATTAAATATGGTCCAAGATATTTATTTATTCATCTCAACGCTTATTTATTCAGGAAATTCAAAAGCTGCTTTATACACTTGTGTAAGTTGAATCTACAGGATGAAGTCATGCTGTCTGTCTGAAGATATTCTGTCAACCTCCAGTGACAGCAGGTTCACACTCATTCAAGCACTCACCAGATTCACATGCACACATTTAGGCACACTGTTATCTGGTGTCATATTGTTTTTTCCTCTTCACGTTTCGTTCAAGTTTATCTGAAGAGAATGTGAAGCTTCAGCAGTTTGAGTTTCACAACTGAAGTGGGTATCTTCAGAAGTTAAAGTCTATTCAGTCAGAAATTCCATCTAAACTCTTTTTTGTGACATTGCAACATGCTGCTCTGATTAATTACAGCGTGAACGCACAATGTCATGATCCATCTATCATTGTCACCTGAGCTGAACCAGATCCTGACACGACTCGTCTCACCATCAGTGAAGCTACAAGATGACAGAGTATGTTGTGCTTTTAATCTGAAGGTTAATTTTGTCACACCACTTCCACACAACAGAGGCTGTCCAGTTTTTGAAACAAAACCCTTGAAAGTGGAGATAATAAAACTGTAAATATAATGATGACACTTTTTTTAAAATCACATTTAGATTTATACCAGTGTGATCATGAGCAGTAGGATAAGAAACACTTCTGCTGCACATACATGTCATTAAAGAACAGGAACGTGGAGTTTTAATAGCTTAAATTCAAATGCATCATCTGATAAAACTTGTTTAATGCTATTCTTTAACAAGAAGTTATAAAGACTATTAGAAATAATGCCGCTGGCTGCAAGCGGAGCTAGCTGCTAACAGCCACCGCTGCAACTAACAAACTCCACAAATCCCTTCAGCAGCTCCACCATCCACAGTCAGACACACACGGCTGATTATTTACTGCTGAATCACAGCTCACAACTCGCACCAACCCAAACATCCTGGTGCAGACTATTTACTGGAGTTCACCAGCCTGACGCTCATACAGTATTTGAAGATCATTACAGGCATGGCTGCTCTCAGGTTTCAATGTCAGACTGTCTACTACAAACATTTTCTTAGCATCTTGACTTGTCAACAAAATGAAGCGTAGATTTCATCTTAGTTTCTATAATCAAGATCTATTTTTAGCTCGTCATCGTCTCATTTCGTTCATGGAAAAAGGGTTGTTGACGAAAAATTTTCATTCTAGATTTCGTCAACAAAATGAACACTGTGTTTTTGAGGACATGTAAAAATTGTTCATTTGTCATATTTCTTAAAGGGTGTTTGGTGTAATATTTTCCACCAGGAGCAGGATAGGAAATAATCTCAAAAGTAATCTAGTCTTGCAAACAGTGGCCCTGCAAGATCCTCAGTCTGTGAAACCTGAAAGGATGTCAGACTTTCGTCTTTTAAAAGGTCTTTGAAGTTTTGTCGTGTACGGTATGACTTGTTTAACTTTTCCTGGCCACCACAAACCTGGGCAGTAGACCTCTGACAGCAGGTGTGGTAGTTTCTCCCATCAGTAGACAGATATATAAACCATGACAAAAAAAATCTTATCAAATGAAATGTACCCTCAGGATTTAACTCCAACATTAAAGCTCAACAGAGCATCATAATATGAAACCCCACAGAGCCTGATGAGGACGACTCTAAGCAGCACCACCTGTCTGACTTCAGCCCTGACCTGGTGGATCATGTGACACCTTCATGGCTCACCGTCCTCTCAGTGGTGGTTTCATTTGTTTACTGTACTAATGCTTGTAA
The DNA here is from genome assembly GCF_006386435.1 of Epinephelus moara. Classification (NCBI taxonomy): domain Eukaryota; kingdom Metazoa; phylum Chordata; class Actinopteri; order Perciformes; family Serranidae; genus Epinephelus; species Epinephelus moara. The sequence goes on along the minus strand of NC_065526.1, from coordinate 3,543,588 downwards.
TTTAACACGGTGATGATTTGTCAGAGTGTTAACGCGCTGCACACAGCTCTGTTAGATGACTCCACTCTGCAGGCTAAATCTGTCCACCAACCACACACAGAGCTGCAGATCTGCTGCTCTCCATGACTCGCTGGTTCAAATCCACAGAGGCTCTGACTCATCTCTCAGTATGATGGGGAGTGGTGGAGGAGAGGACTGGTGAGTGTCTCCAGCTTGTACGATCTAACATTGTTTCCTCTGCAGCAGGTGTTCAGATAACCAAATCTACCGGCACGTGTTTGATGCAAGCAACAGTAAATGAATTACTCTCACACTTTATCTGCATCAGCACTGCTGGTGGATACATCTTCTACGTGCCTGGTGGTCAGCGAGATCGCACCATAGCTAAAATACAATTTACAGAAACAGGAAGTGTTCATTAAATTCTTTTTACACTTTTTGTCACATAAGTGAGCCATCATTTTCTTAAATATTATTTTTTGGGCCTGTTTGCCTTTATTGATAGTAAAGCTGGTGGCAGACAGGAAAATGGGAAAGAGATGGAGGGTTGACACACAGCAAAGAGCAAAAAGTCGGAGTTGAACCCAGGCCGCTGCAAAGGACTAGAGTTGCACACTCTCCCAGGTCCAATTTCAACTGGTTCTATCTGGCATCTGGAAGCTGGAAAAGTTGGAAGAATGCAGTATGGAAAGAATCACTGCTGCGGTCAATGGCGTTACCATGGACAGTCGGCCTCGAGGGTGGAGTATTTCATTTATACATCCATGATATCCGGCCCTTTGACGTCGACGGCTTTTCGGACGATTGAGCATGTTGAATCGGTGGCAGAGCTTGTAGGTGAGAGAGATCATTCTGATTGGCTGTTCAGGTTTTATTTCCTCGCCCCTGTAGCGAGTGAATCTGCCTGTAGTGAAACCGGGGCTAACCAGTGCTTCCTCCTCAGGCTCCACTTCACTCAGCTGCCCCACAGACCTGCTGCTTCTTCACACTTTAACCTGAATAACAAACTGGAGCTAGCTGGGAGCGGCTAGCGGAGCGTTAGCTGCAGCATGACCGGAGGGAAGCACAGCCAGT
>NC_065526.1:3539392-3542127 GCF_006386435.1 Epinephelus moara | reverse complement strand
CGGAACGAGCCACCCGCTGAAGTCCCGCCCTACCACCTCCGGTTGTGTAGCAGTTTTCAACACGTCCTTTACTAACTTTTGCGGTGTTTGATCTTGCGGGGATGTAGCCATTTTTCTGCCATGGTTCGCGTCCTGTAGGTGATATTTTTGTGGGCGTGTTACACCAAAACCTGTTTCCCCCCGGCAATATTTTTGCAAGCGCAACGTTGCTGTGGCACCCCCAAGAACGATTGTGATTGGTTGAAAGAAATAAAAAAGGCCGGGGCGTTTTTTTTCTCCAATCTCAAAGTGAGAGTCGGCCCAGCCAGACCTTTCTTTTCTTGAGAAAGGTCTGGTGAGCGAGACTACTAGGGATGTAACATTATGTGATTTTCATGGTACAATAACCGTTTCACAGTATCACGGTATGACAGAATTGATCTTATTATCAATTAGACTGACCCTTAAAGGAATGAAAACAGAAGTGTTATTGTTAGATGAGCAAACGTTTTATTACTATAACTGAAACTTGAAATTATTCTGTTATTGAACATTTGTGTAAGAAGTCTCCCCTTTGAAATGAACTAAAACTGAGGTGAGATTTTCTGTCTAGTTGCATATTTTTTTTCAATATTGCAGATAAGCAAATGTACTAAATATTATTTTACATTAACTTAAATTATTGCACATCAATTAGCCAGGAAGCCAAAACATCAATAAACTGCATCGGGCTCCTTCAACCGGTATATCACTGCATCCCTAAGTTAGACCCAGCAGTGCTGCTGGCCACCAGCCTGCTGTGACACCCACTGCACAGGTCGATTTTGAGTCGTTGCATTCGCTGACCAAAGGTCCTTCTCCCAAGCTGCTGCTGGGGTGACTAGCTCCCTAATTCTTGTCTCATCTGTGGTCTGATGAACAGAGAGAGAGAGAGAGGGGGGCAAGGAGAGGCAGAGTAAATGAGCTGTGTGCAACTCTACAATGTAATAAGATTAAATAAATCAATGCGTGGGAAACACTGGGTTACTGTATGGTCGTCTGGTGGGAGGGGCTTAGGACAGAGAGGGGAGAGCTGCAGGAGGAGGGTGTTATTTTCTGCTGTTTTAGTTTGTTTTGTTTTTCCAGATTCCTGCCAACCCCAGCTTTAAATTAAATTCTTATCGGTTAGGTTTCAGCAGTACGAAAACATGTTGTGCTGCGAGTGGTAACAGTTGTTACAGAACACAACACAACAACAGGACTTCATCTAAACAACAAAACAATACGTGTGAGAGCACAAAGGTCCACTTGCAAGCTTTTCAGAGCCACAGTGACGCCTGTTTTTAGGCACATTTTTGAATTCGCACAAAAAATAAAGCAGAGAGGAAATGCTGGACGCTCAGCTGAGGTGTAAAAGTTGGTGTGAGGATCAAAACCACATGGGAATACTTGAATTAATTAACTTGTTTTGTTGCACAAACTGTTCACATAGATCAAAAATAATCATTGAAACACAAGGAGACCAAACATGTTGTCAGATTACTCAAAAGACTGACTTCAGTTAAAACAAATTTAAGATGTGGGTCATTTAGAAGCAATTTCTGGATGCAGCCTCTGCCTGGTGAGCATTTTATACTGTTGTTCACTAAATATCTTTAAGAAATGAAATGTCTATAGATCATTAATCAATGATCAATTAATCAGTAACTGCAGCTGCACTATGGAGCACTTGTATCACAGAGTTTGGGTGAAACCTCAGTTTGTAATGAAAGCTTCTCTCATGTGCAACTGAGACTGATTTTCCGAACACAATCATGCAACGTACACAAACCACGTGAGGAATGTAAGTCTGGACGAGAGCAGGTTATTTTTATGTTTATGTAACAGGAAGTGGAAGAAGCTGGAGGAGTCTGTGAAAATCACTGACGAGGCAGATTCAGACTGGACTGAAATTACAGACAGTAATGAGGTCCTGACGTTCTTATCCCTCCTGCGGGGCGTTAACTCCCCGCCCCACTGACAGACTTAGAGCATGTAACACACACACACAACACACACACAGGATGACAGACGTGGCTGAGGTCTGGTGTTCAGCAGCAGCAGGGGAGAAAAGGATTGTGGGATCGGAGAGGGGGGTTTCCCTTTACAAAGTCCAGATCTCCTTTCTCCTCCCTGGTAAGCTCATCCTCCTCAGGGTCGGACTGCTCCACCTGCACCCATCGATCCATGTCTGTGTGCACGCGCGTGTGTGTCAGATATCAGATTAACCAGTCAGTGATGGTGGTGATACTTGTCAGTGATCAGAGATGCTATCTGGTGTGTGTGTGTGTGTGTGTGTGTGTGCAGCTGCAGTGATGAAGAGAAAATGTGTTTGTCTGAGAAATCATGCAACAACTACTGCTGAAATTTTAACACAGCTACAACTGCTACTGCTGCTCCCACTAACAACTTTAATACTGCTGCTACCTTTGATACAATCAAAACAGTTAAAGTACTTAAAGGACCAATCTATCGGTGAGGTTGCAGTTTGCAACCAACTGAAAACCCATCTGCCCACTCCTCCCTATGGCAAACAGACGGTGGCCTTCAGGTAGCAAAAAAACAAAACAAAAAAAGGCCCTATGTAGATATTAAAGGGAAATTTCGGTTTATTTCAACCTGTCTCCTATTGTCCTAAATTTGTTTCAAGTGACTAGTGATATAAAAATAATAGTTAGCATGTTAGCCGTTAGCCTAGATACAGCCGGGGCGCATAGTAGCGTCAGACCTGTTAAAAC
>NC_065526.1:3521173-3538818 GCF_006386435.1 Epinephelus moara | reverse complement strand
TTTGCACTTGAAGGTTGCCCGTTCACTTACGTTTTAACAGGTCTGACGCTACTATGCGCCCCGGCTGTATCTAGGCTAACGGCTAACATGCTAACTATTATTTCTATGTCACTAGTCACTTGAAACAAATTTAGGACGATAGGAGACAGGTTGAAATAAACCGAAATTTCCCTTTAATGGCTTGTTCTAACGTAATAAAAACACAGCTCTCAGTTTCAGGTGATTAATGAAAATATAGTTACGAATAATATATTCAAGATTCAAGAACTTTGTCATATGCAAGCATAACAAAATTGCAAATGCGTCTTCCTCAAATGATTTACGTCACACATATTAACATACAGAATAAGACATGAATTTAAGCAGTAATAAATATTCAACATTAAAATCTAACCAATACAAGTACAAAATATAAGCAATATTGAGTATAACTAGAATTACCGCTCCGCAGTCGTATGCCTCCACACATCAGTCAAGCTGCAGTTACAGTCTGTGAAAACATGGATGCCTCACACACATGTTCCCCCCTGCAGCACAGAAGATCTATACAATGAGTAAAATCCTTGGGTGTCTTGAACTTGATGTAAGCTGCCACCTCATCCTCCAGCTGCAAACATTTCAGTTTGTATAAGGTGCCGTTGCTGCTTTTTCCTTTAAACTTACTTTCACAGTACGTACACATGGCTTCACAGCTCATGTTATCAAAAAGGTTGATCGAGACATTCAAGCACATTTGGCTGCTTCAGATCGTCACCGCAGACAGACGTCTGTCTGGTCTAATAATGGAAGTTACAGGACATCAAACAATGAACCTCAATGAGCTGTGAGATCAACTGACGACCTGTGATGTCTGCAATCATCCAGCTGAGTAACAACATCAACGGCAGCGCAGCGTCAGACAGTGTGTGTGAGAGCTTCAGGTGCCGTCAGCCGTCTGTCCGTCTGACCACATGTTCACAGACACAGAGCTGCTGCACTTTAGACTGAGGGCTGATACTCTATCTGCTGAAGGCTGGAGTCTGACCACTGTGACTGAACCGCACATCAACAAACAGCATGATGCTGAGGCTGCTGATCCGTGCTTTGTCCGAGGACACTTCTTCAGTGGACGCTGACGGTGGTGTATTAAATCTCAGTACTTGATACAAACTACACACATTTCCTCAGGCAAACCTCCTGTATGACATTTTAGAACATTTATGCCTTTATTAGCAAGTCAAGAGTCAAACTATGAGCTTCTTTCAACCATCTGGTTGCATCACTGTTAATATTTGCGCAGCACAGCAACAGTCATCACATACTAAAATCAAAAACTAATGCTAAGAACACACACTGAAACAGAGTGAGAATGAGTCCTGTCAGTATCAAACAGGTTTCAAAGATGAGTCTGAGAAGTTTGTGTCTTGCTGTTACAACAGGCTCAAACAATGACCCAGTTTTCAGTGCAAAGAAATGTATCAAGATGTCCACGGAAACTTCTCAAACCTCTGCTGCAGTTTCTCCTCAGTCTGTGTGCTCTGTTTATTCCACTCTTTGACAAAATGTGCCTAAATCACGCTGCAACCTCCGGGGCTGAAAATAAAACGGTGAAGTGCCAAAAACTGACAGTTCCTCTAATGGCCACTTGAGGCCAGTCAGTCCCCACAGACCCACATGTTGAGATGCCCAACTTTACAGCAGAAATAAACATGTTAACAGCCTGGTACAAAAGTAGTTCTAATTTCAACATTCATGACAGCTGTACAGGTGTGAATTTCTTTATAACTCACCCACTTAGTGCGGGACACTTTAAATCTCAGGCTGTCTGCTAATAGTGTCCTCGGCTCATCTGTCAGATCCACCCCTCATTCCTCCACAGCGCCAGCCTCTCGCCCAAATATGGTCGCTTCTGGCTTCAAAATCCCAGATGGAGACGGCCGAAATGCCAAATTCAGGGCTTCAAAACCAATGGGTGACGTCACAGCAGCTACGTCTACTATTTATACAGTCTATAGGCTAAATGCATACCATAGCCTCTGTTAGTCACCTGTAGGGCTGGGTATCATTTAACAAATTACAATGCCAGTGCCAATAACCTCGAAGTGATACAGATACCAGTAGAGTATTTCGCTTGTGAATGGAGTGGCGTGTACTGTAGCCATGCATTCAAACATCTTGGTGGCATCTTGGCACACTCACCTGCCAACTCCGTCAAATACAACATGCTAGACGCCGCCACATCACAGACTGTGTGGGTTGTAGCTGCTTCTGCTGGAGTGTGAGCTCCGTGGGGGGAACAGTTGGTGAGAGTCTGCCTGCCCACACACACAGCGAGAGGGCTAACTGTTCGCATCACTTGGCTAACTTTACCTTACGGTTATTAATGACTGAGTTGAGCCGTTACGGTGTCAGTGTTCGATGTTAGCCACTGCGGCTGTGTTAGCTTGTGCTAACTGGGCAGATGTTGAACTGATTGTTCATTGGGAGGAGAGTGGCTCCAGAGACAGTAGCAAAAGAAAGTTTGCTGATCCGAGATCGGACCCACGGCACAAAAAGGATCAAATGTTTGACTAGAGACATTTCAATGCGTCTTGATATTGAGTCATTTTTGTCAATACTAGAAATGTATCGGGTACAAATTACCAGCCCTAGACACCGGCACAGTCAGCTGTTTGTCTTTGTCACAACTATGTTTTCTTCTATTGGTCACCAGCAACAAATAGTTAACAGATAACTGCACACTACAACAAGCTAAAAGCTACGCACTCAAGTATCTGATTCTTAAACAGTTACGTGGGCTTTCCCCATAAACATAACCTCTGACAATTTCCAAAAGTGTTGGTGAAATGCTTCCAAAAAAATCACACGGAAGATGTTGCTGTAATTTGACCTTTGATGTTGCCCATTCAACACGTGCCCATCTGTTTGCTCAGTTTGCACACCTCATTCCCCTGCATGCTCCTAAACACAATCACTTCTTCTCTAACTGATAACATTAAAATGATTTGTCAAGTTGTGTGTTTGCACTGGAATCAGGCCAACGCGGAGGGTCAGAGCCCACATGTAACATCATCCATCCCCTGGCCGTCTGTTAATTACCTTAAATATCTGAGCACAAGTCAAACCCAGTGAGGATCATAACAATAAAACTGAGTAATGTTTCATAGTTGATGAGACTTGGTGTTATCACTCATTACTCAGTTTCCTAGCATCCACCGTTTGAGTCATAAACATCATCCGCCTCTGAGATAAATGAGCAAGAATCATCGTTAGCCACCTGCTAAACTGCAGCTGTGCTGCTCCACCACACCACTCTGGCAGGTTATAAACATGAAATGTGTGGACTTATCTGGTCGGTTTGGGAATTGACTTTCCTCTTTGGCCTAAAAACAAACTTTTCTTGTCTCCATGTGGCGGTTAAAATCACTTTCATTACTCTTCTATATTTTTACATAGCAGACAGTAGTTTGCTGCTAAATTAATGTTCTGAATGACGTACTGAACACCTTTCAGTAAATCTGTGCTGATCTTTGATATACAGTTTCTGTTTTGATGAACTTTGACAGGAAAATTTGTGCTGTTAATCAACTGCAAACTGTCTTGACTTTAAAGGGGGGAAAGTTAAAAATAATTGAGGTTGCTATAAGTTCAGCTGCATCATAAAATCCACCTTTAATAACCCTTTTTGCAAGCTTTGGTGGGATTCCATTGAATGGTACACAGCAAAGCTGGGCGATAAGAAAAAAAAAATCAAATGTCTTGATATTTCTGACAAAATACCTTGAAAACAGTATCGTAGGATTTACTTTTGGCGCTTTCACGAGTATTAAAACTATGAGATTTTTGCTAAATAATCACCAGTAATGTGAATATAATGACTAAGTGAGTAAACACAAATAATAAAACAGAACAATCTGGCGAGTTCAGCAGATGACATCACTTTACTATAATGAAGCCTTAAAAAGCAGGAAAAGACAACATTTCAATGGCCCTGCATTTTTGGACGGATGAGAAGACACACTTTACGCTGGTACCAGTTAGCTGCTAGCTAACCGTAGCTATCTTGTTTGTCCATTGTTTGGTCTGTGAAGTAATAGGTCAACAGGAAAAAGGTCCAATACTAACAAGCTGAAAGGGGACATATTTCCACCTATCATAGAGGAGTTGGACATACTTGGTTCAATAAATGGATTCCCCTCCCATGTTTGTATACTGGGACAAGGACAGTAGTCCAATTAAATGGCCTAGTGGAGCCATTACTTTAGCTCAACTTAACTGTGCATGTAAACATACTGACTGGTGGCTGAGGCCTTCGCTTTGGACAGTCACTCACACACTGATGGCACAGCCCTCAGGAGCAACTGGGGGATCAGTATCTCCCAAGAATTCTTCGATATGTGGACTGGAGGAGTCGGGGATCAAACTGTGGATTGATGGACGGCCCACTTTTCCACCTGAGCCACAGCCACGAGAAGAATTCAAAATAAGTCAAAAATACACAAAACCCTTGTCATTAGATCCACAAACACACTGTCTCCATGTAGAATTGACATGTCACTGAGATGTGTGAGAGACTTGTATTGTCAGCACATCTGTCGTCCACCACCTGGAGCTTCTGCCGTCTAAAAGAAAAAAAAAGCAGCTTTCCACGTGTTTAAAACGGCAAACTGAGTCTGAAAGTCGTCCTTCCAGCTCACTGAGTCATACCTGAAGATTACAGCATTCTGCTGCACAACCTGACGTATATGAAACCTGACGGCATCATTCTTAGGCATGCTGAGGCCAGAGGCAAACAGCCTCAGGGGATGTTGGAGGTTGGAGCCTCTGGGCGCCACGAACATTACAGTTGTCTGGGTCCGGGGGAGGAAGAGGGGGAAGAAGTAACAAAGCAAAGCAAAGAGAGGATGGAGAGAGCAGAGACGCAGAAATGTACTAATACTGATAATAGCGGGACAATTGAATTTGTTCTGGTGTTTGGGGTAATTGTGCTGGAGAGGAAGACAACAGAGCGCATCCCCACGGTATCGTCACGGAAACACTGAATCATCCGGACTAATGTGGATCAGAAAGGGTCGCATGCTCAATCATCCATGAAATGAGCGACTGTAGAGCATGAAGCAAACATGAAACACAAGATCGTCAGTGACACGACGGCTTCGGACAGTCGGTATCAGACTGAAATCTGATCCCTCCTCTGCTCTAACACACATCCTCTCCCTCAGCAGGCACACACACACACACGGCGAGGTGTGTTTGATCTGCTGCTCTCTGCAGCACTGCTGTGGTTCCACTGCAGGCCGCAGTGATGAACATGTGACACGTCATTACTATAAAACTGTTTGCATGTACACTTGTGTTCAAGAGAACCAGTCCTAAACTGCTTGTTACGCATGCATCATCCCTACAGACACCTCTGATACCTCGGCTTTGATTTAGACAATATTGTTTGATGGGAACGAGGGGAAAGTGAAGAGTTGCTGGTTGGACTACTCGGACAGGTTGACATGTTTGAGCTGGGCACTAGAACCTGTCTTACATCTTTGGTTTGGAGACCTCGAGTCCTCGAAAGAAACTATGTTTGATCTTGATTCGAGGTTGTTTTGCTCTCTTGCTCCAGAGCTTTTGATCGTATGACACTGTCTTCATCAACAGATTAAGTTTCCTCAAGCTGAACTGTACAAACTGTGTGTTACTCTGAGCACTGTGAGAACTTCTCATCAATGTTGGCTTCAAGAGTTGAGCCTCACCATGGAAACAGAAGTTGCCAAAAAAATCTCAGCTGAGGGTCCACTCTGGGCAGAAGGCGAGGTCAGCCGTCATGTAACAGGGAAGGTCAATGATTGGTACTGTCATGTTATGCCATTGCTATTGTCAAAAGTGCTGGCAATGCAGAAGTTATATGTCACACTAGAGGCAGATGCTGTTGTGTTACATGTCACACCCATCATGCCTCTTATGCTCACATAATGCCAGCATGCTGTCTAAAATCTCACACTGAAGCGGGATGATGCCGCCGTTGTTTGGTTGTGTGTAAAAATGCAAAGGCAGCATAACAAAGGGACCTGAAGATGTAGTCCTCTTGTTGTCCCTTTAAAAACGCATCACCTCCTGTTTCATACATTCAGCAATGATGGTGCATTTCTGCAGAGACACGCCGCAGTTTGAAGGCGTGTGTGGCAGAAACAGGGAGAAGCCAGTGTTGGGTTAGGTGTGTAACACAAAGTCAACCCTAACGTCCTCTCCAGGGTCTTCCTGCGGTGTTAACGCCCTGCAGCCCTCACTGAATAACACCTGAGGGCTTCATTATGTCGCTGATAAACTCCTGATCCACCATCATGAAAGCCATTTTTTCTGCTCACATAAGTGCATTTTGACAGCTGGTCATATTCTGTCCACTCATCGTTCCCAGCAGAGCAGAGGAACGCCTCAATAATCACACCCAGCACACAAGAACCTGGCTAATCAGCTTCATTGATCCAGCAATTAAACACATTGAATCATTTTCGATTCCTCAATAAATGAACGCACAGCAGTTCCACACAAAGGCAACCTGAAATGCCAGCACGAAGAAGAACGTGTTTGAAACTGATGTCCAGACAGCTGCAGATGTACATGAATCTTATGTCTGAAGTTGATTTTAAACAGTCACATGCAGGATCCCGCAGCAGACAGTGACTTCCTCACAGCAGCAGCAGCTCCATCACCTCGGCTCAGAGCCAGCTCAGTGGGAGTGACTCCTAAATGAACATGTAACTTCAGACTGTCGGAGCGACTGCAGGCTCTGCTCTCTAACAGCCAAACTCTTTCTGCTGCAGGAGATAAATCTCATCAAATACTGGCATTGTACATTTCTGCAAACCATGAATAAGTTACAGTTGTTACTTCAAATGTGTCATATCAGCGTTTCTAAAGTGGCGTAATATGTAAGGTGACTTGGTCATCACTAGATGGAGGGGATGGTAAATGGTGCGACACATGGGTGAGACGCCTGCCTTGCTGCAGACCACTGCAGACCAACAAACGACAAAACCGGTTAGCAAATCTTAAGTATGTTTCCAGCGGCAAACACGTACATTTTTTAATGACCTGTTGCTGTTTTTCCAACTGGGATTACACCATGAAAAGCAGTTGTTTTTTACCAAGACAACGACGGCTTCTCCTGCCTCGTCTGTGCCACCAAAACCGTCTTTTCTAAAGCCAACACATTGTCTTTTCCTAACCTTAGCCAAGTGTTTTTTGTGCCTAAACTTAACCACATTAACCACAGTGTTGTTGAAATGTACAGAAACTTAAAGTTTCGATGCATCTGCTAAATAACATACAAGTGTAACATATCCATGGTTTGAAACTGACAATGGCAACATCTTTTCTGGCAATTTCTCTGAGCCCTGTTTCCACCCAAGAGTGAGATGTCGGCGTGGTTCACTCTTACAAAAACCTTGGAGTAAACCTGGATGACAGGTCAGAGTGGACTGGGAACACAGAGGCTCTCTACCAGAAAGGCCAGAGCCAGCTCTACTTCCTGCAGAGGCTCAGAGGCATCAATGTCTGAAACAGGATGCTGTGTGAGGGCGGGAGATGCAGCTCCGTGATTGGAGGAGAAGCTGAGCTGGACTCTCTGGAGGAGGTGATGGAGAAAAGGATGCTGTCCAAGTTGGTTGGCATCCTGAGCAACGTCTTCCACCCCCTCCACGACAAGCTGGCTGAGAAGAGGAGCGTCTTCAGCCAAAGACTCATACCTACAAGGTGTTCCACCGAGTGGAAGTGTCTGTCTGTCTGTCTGTCTGTCTGTCTGTCTGTCTGTCTCCAGATGAATTAATGCTCCTCTATTAGGCTGAGAAAATCATCTTCGATGGGTTAGCTCACACTGCATGATGTCACACTTCTAATATTTGTGGGGATGCACCTGCTGTGAGATTCTGGGCCAATGCAGACGTTCAAAGTAACAGCTTGGCTGATAGCAGATAACAATATTTTTTTGTTGTTCTTTATTTTGTTTTTGTTGTTATTTACTCTCCCTTTTATGCCAGAGAAACAAAGAAATCTTCATTGTTTTAAAGTCATTCAGTCCTTCATCACACTACCTTTGAATGACCACAAATTTAATAACTTTAATATAACCTTCTTTCACATAGAAAAACATTTCTTTTTAATAGGTGCTTCAGAGGCCATTTAACTGTATACATACATCATAATTCCCTCTGATATCTATTCTATATTGCTGTGAAAAGATCAATACATTTCTCCTTCAAACAGCTGTATTTATTTCAGTTTCTCACCAGAAACTACATTTTACAAGAATACATTTGAACACCTCATGAGAACATTAGAATTTAACTTCGCCTAATACTCATTTTTACTGAATAGAGCTTGAACACATCATAACGTAACTTGATGCAACCTCCGTTAGCTGTTAGTTCCGAACACCAGCTGCCAGCAGCATAGATCTGAATAATAACTAGATGGCACCTATTCATTCCAATCGAGTTGCTCACCTGGTGCATACGACAAAGAAGTTTTCTAGCTTCTGGGTTTACTTCTGTGGTATGCTGCCCACTGAATATTCACAGTAGTGTTTCTCCCACTGGCCCCGCCCACAAGTTTGCGCTCGACACAAAGACTTTACATTACATCGCTTTTCTTGGCTTGAGAAAAGTCTTAAGGTAGGTGCACAACCTAACGCATTGACGGATTGACACTGACCAGAAGTCATTCATTCCAATGGAGGTGAAAATGACAGATAGTAACGGACTAGCGCGCAGCACGGCAGCGGTTCCGTTGACCATCGGACCATGGAGGCGTTGGATTTTTCCTACTCGGGCGTTGACAACATGGGAGAAACGGTGTGTTACGGTGCCGGAAGTAGGAGATAAATTGCAATCGCAGTCGTAAACAAACAATATCTCATTTATTCATGCAAAAGAAAAATAAGCATAAGCTTTTTTTTCCACTATTAAAAGTAATCGTTGACTATAGGTTGATTTATATGCGGTTGATAGTTAATCTATATTTTCAAATTTTGTGCTCATCTCCATAGCCCATTTCACACTATATATCACCTCTTTCAACAGTACACTACTCAACTCGTCTCAGTTCAGTTGGCACGGTGACAGTTAACATGAGAGGTCTTCGCAGGAAGATACTGCTAGCTCTTCTGCTAGATGACTTCGCAAACAGCTCTCGCCGACAGCACACTAGCTAGCCGCCCACATCTGGCCAGGTCCATCAATGACGGAACCTCGCAGCATTGTTCTGGGGGTGGGGAACGCATTGGGGAAATGCTCCGTTAAAACAGGAAAAATAGGTTGTGCACCCGGCGCTACATATATAACACCACTTCAGCTCCAAAGTTCAGAGTAGAAAGATTAATAATTGACCTTGTTTGCAGTTCGAAGTGTCCTGTCAACAGTTTTACAGATGTGTCTTTTACAATGGTGGCCCATGGGGAAAATTTGCTGCAAGCCTGAGCTGCTATCCTTGGGGCCTAGCTAGCAGCTGGCAGCTAACATTACTAGCTCTCCTCCTGCGGATGTCAACACAGATTTGTTGCTCATGATGCAGCATTATCAGGTTAACACTAGGTTGCATTCTCTGATGCATCGCTAACGAGTTAACTGTGTCCTTTTGTCCCGACAGCGTCCCGGGGAAGATCTCTGTTTTCTCCAAAACACGTTTTCTATTGTTCCTGGGATGACGGGACGCCTTCAGTCTCAAGCCCTACTTTCTGGTCTGCACACAACTGTGGTGACAAAACAGAGAAACAATATGCCATCAGTGAATGTCATCTTATTTGCCGATGGGCTGATGGCAGTCAACACGGAGAATATCTGTATCACAGGAAATAATTGAGTACTATGTGGTATTGAAATGTCTTCAGTCAAACGCTACCTGCATTAAACCCTTTTTGTACCTGGATGGTCCTGACTCCCTGCTGGATCAGCAAACTTTTGGACAAATATTGGTAACGGCCAATAAATCGGTGCATTTGGTTCTACAGTAAAATATAAATCACGGTTAACAGATGTTCCCCTTTCCTCACCAACTGCTGCTTCCATCTTTGTTTCTGACAAAGTCTTAATTCATACAGCAGTTTGGTGAACAACGTAAACACACAAACAACCAGATGTAGTTAATAGAGCCTGGATCTTGTTTCGTCTCCCCATAAACCTCCACTGAATGACTCTCCCACTGGTGCAACATTTGTAAAGGATAAATGTCATTACAGTAAATGACCACAGCCACAGAGTCCATTAGGAGCTGAACTGAACCATGACTGGTTAACATCAACAGACGGTTATAGTAAAACTCCACCACAGAGAGAACCTCATAAATGAGACTGTTCTGATTGATTGAAGTCTTGTGTTTAGATATTTATGACACAGAAGTCCTAACTTCATTTAAAATTAACATGCTGTCATCTGCACCAAATCTGAACACTCAAACTGAACTTCCTGTTGGCACTTTATTGTGAGATTGTAAGCAATAATCCAGAACATTTAAACAAAACTAAAAGTCTGCTTGGCAGCACTTTATCTCATTAAGACAAAACACTAATGGCTCAGTTTGACCTGAATATCCAACATCAGTGTTTCTGAGCTTTGTCCAAGTTGTGTCTGTGGCATGGAGTCACAAACACTGAACGTTAGGATTTGCTACCTCAGCCTGTGATTGTTCAGGACAGCTTTTCTATTTGCTGCCAAATGGAAACACTCATAAACATACAGCTGATTGCTCCTTCCTGCCACACAGGAAGCGATGCGTCACACACGAGAAGCTGAACAGACAAAAGAAATGAGACATACACAGAGGATTACAACGCTAAAAAGACAAAGACAGCTGGTCAGTGTCGTCCATTCAGCTGTGTCTCACTGATGATCGCCGTGTATCTGACGAGTGTTTTATTGACACCGCAGCAGTGGTGATGTAACATGATAATGAGGTCTGTCCTCAGGGAGCTTCCTTCAGGATCCTTCACCATCCTTTATGCGCCAAGATTTGTACATATCCCACGTAACGATGAGGCAGTAATTTGTGCGTGTAATTGGGAAGGCTGTGATTATGATACCAATGTGCTGATGGGTGTAAAGGAGGAAGGTGTCCCGTACGGTTCAGCAAGGAGGCAGGCTGGGGTGGTGGGCGGGTCACACAACACAGGACTTTCACCAGGTGTGAACTTTGAGTCATTTTAAGGGAAGTCATCGTCACCGTGTTTCTTTTTCCTTTTCCTCTTTTTCCTTCCGTAACCCCTGGAACTTTACATTGAGTATGTAACGCCATTTGTGGGGTGCTAATTCATAAGATATCGTATCAACCACTGTACAAGGGTACGCTGGAACATAAAAGGTCTATATGTTTTGAAAAAAAAGGTCAATCCTGTCTTTATGTTTGAAGAATACAGATTATTTAAATCTGATAAAGGAGAAAGTTTTTTACAGGTTGCTGTGTCTGACATCACTCTGGATTTACTATGCAGTGCACCACATTTATACAATTTACACAACTTTCTGCTAACTATCCCACAATGCAATCCTCTGCATCTTATTCACCTTATTTTTCACGGAAACATGGAGGCAAAACAGAACGCAGCCAGCTTCCGTTTTTTTGTGCGACACTTCCGGTCCAGCACTTTTGACCACTGTGTAAATGTCCCACGGTATTTGCTACAGTGACATTACTGCGTGCATGGAAATGTTTTCATTACTGAAAGCAATTTTAAGGACTAACTTTAAATATTTGAAGTTAATCGTTAAAGAATAAATCACCTGGAAAGCTGGCGCTGCTCCACATAATTTAAAAGGTAACTTAGGCTACACAGAGCGGTGGAAATGTCCGTGCAGCTGCAGACGGGTGCGGCTGGATGGTTGATGCGTACATGCTGATTTGCGTGCTATCAGAGCCGATCTGCGCATCACTATGGCTTAATAATCAACTCAGTCAATAAAAACAACCCATCCTGTGTTAGGAGTGTATGTCGCTGACAGAAAGAAAGAAAAGAAAAGAAAGATAGAAAAGCAGCGTACACCTCACATATTTATTTCTCACAGTTGCGCACACGTTTGGCTGGCATGCAGAAGCACCGTCTGTGTGTCGAGGGTGCGAGCTGCAGCTTCAGCTGCTCAGGTAGAGAGGCTGTGTAGCCCGGTGTGTTTTTTCGCTGATTCGGTTCTGCAGGTTCTCTGCTGGTACCCTGGAGACGGGGATCAAGCAGTTTGTCTCACTCGGGATAGATTGTGCTTTCTTGGTTCATAGTCTTTGATTGACGTGCGATTTATTCGTGTTTAGAAGGAATTATTTTTACCGGTAAATACCGGATAACGGAAACGTGGGCACAGTTATCTATAAAAAATACACAGACTAACTAACTAACTGATTGACTAACATAAACAATTGAAAATTGAAAAAACTTAGCTTGCACCGTTAGCTCCGGTAAGGGAAAGCGGCTGACCGGAAGTCACACACAAAAACACGGAAGTTGATCACTATTTACTTCCGTGTTTGAAAATAAGGTGGATAGATAAGAGAAAGACCGTTTTGCGACTCCACAGCTGTCAGTGATGATGTGAATGATGATAACTGTTTGTCCAAAATCTCAATTTGTTGCTCACTATTGAGTAAATTACAGCATTCATGCTGCAATTCAATGCAAGTCGCCAGGCATTACTTCAGAGTCCATATTCCCGTTTACCGATCTAAATGAGTCCCCGTGAAAACATGGGCCACCGCAGCAAACTGATCTTTGCTCGTCAAGCCTCTGAGCTTTACAAGCATCTACAGAGGATCTACATCAGTTACCACGGCGTCATCAGTAAAGAGAGCGGCGTGTAACATAACTCGGCTGTCATGGCAAAAGGGTGCCGATCATACTAGTGTGAACAACAGCAGTTCGTATCAAGCTGCTGTGTGCATGGAGACAGAGATATGAATGCTCACAAACACCACTGAAACAACTGAATGGAAATGGAAATGGCAGCTACAACATTGTTACGGCGTGTTTCACAACACAAACACATACAGTACGACAGAACTAAAGTAATCGATGAAAAGGTACTTGCTTCACTTTGTGTGCCGCCATGTTGGTGTGACGTCAGGTGTGTTTATGTTAGCTTCGGATCTTGCCCAAGTTTCCCACTTAATATTCCAACTTGAATGACTTCCATTGAACTTTACCGTGTTAAACAGCAGTGTCTGTTAAATATAGAGTGTGCTACTGAATGAG
This sequence comes from Epinephelus moara, assembly GCF_006386435.1. Lineage (NCBI taxonomy): Eukaryota > Metazoa > Chordata > Actinopteri > Perciformes > Serranidae > Epinephelus > Epinephelus moara. Next base: position 3,525,623 of record NC_065526.1, on the reverse strand, counting down.
TGAACAGAGCAGTGGTTTTAGACACAGCCAGTGTCTCATGTCTGCAGACTAAACCAATGTTTGAGCTTATGAACTACAAAGAAAATGTACCAAAAGCATGCATACCAACTCATATTACGAGCCAGGCTGTACATACTGTTTTTATTCTTATTTGTTTATAGTTTTCCTTCAATTCATTTAATTTATTCCTGTACATTATGGAAACCAATTAGAAGTCAATTAAATATGTGCAATCCATCCCAAATAAAGTCTTCTTTAGATTTTGTCACTGTCACATTATTACTGCGTGATGATTCAGTTCTACTGAATGAATGAATGAATGAATGAATGAATGAATGAATGAATGCAGATTTAAAGTCCACTGTGATGAATATGTTCGAAGAGTCTGGGAATATATTTTCATAAAAATTAATGAAAACCAATGGACTTCAAGAGCAGTGGACAAAATGCACTGCAAACAAAATGGTAAGCTGTGATCTAAAGCATCTTTGATCTGCATTATATTCCAAAACATGCAAATCTGAGTTTTTATCAGATGAAAATACAATTCCATTAAAACTTCCTTGATTATTTTGCTGTATTTCAGATATGAATTCCTGGTGCGACTGATTTGGGACTTAAAAACATATGAACTTACAAAAAGTGGACTCTATAGTTCCGGCTCCACAGCAGACCTGCTGATGGGCCCTTGGTCAGACACTGAGCCCCTCTGGTTCATTAACATCGGCCTCAAACATGCAGTATTCTGCACGAGCCTTCTTGAAGCTTAAATATTCAAAGAATCTCTGCCACAGCTTTATTAGGATACATATCAATCACTATCTCAGGGTAAGACCTGCAGGACAGTTTCATCAGTGTTTGCATGAGAAATCAATCTGATACATGTCAAGAGTCACTGCATGACTTTTAATGGCAGATACATTTACTCTGAAGCGCTGCAGCTGGGACGGATTGAACGTAAGAATCAGGGTTTCCTGAGTTTACGTTTAATTCACTGACACCCCTCAGCCGCACAGGAACCAAGAGCCGCCGAGGTCTGAGCAGAGGAGAGGAGGGGCTCATTTTATGAGAGCTGCTGCTGCTGGAGGAAAATGGTGAGTCTACAAAAAAATGTTTCACGAAGGACAGAACAACTAACGCAGCTCTTTCTGCAGTTTTTGGTAACAAAGATCAAACGTCAGCTTCTGAACAACAAGCTGAGACATGGAGCTGTCAGCTGTGTTTCACACAGTCTCAAGGCTCAAAGATCAGAACATTCACTGATATCACCCTCAAATCTTTCCATTCAAATATTAAAGATAATCACCCAAACTGCAGCCATGTTGTTTTTGCCAGAGCAGAGGAGACGTGAGCTTTTAAACTTCCTCCTTTTGAGTCATCTACTCGCACGCTCAATTAACTCCTCGTACTCAGCTGATGTGCAGTGTTTTCCCCGCTGTCGTGCACCGCGCCCAAATGACTCACCCTGTGGAATCTGCTGCAGAGTGCTATTTAGAGTTACTAATTGCTAATGAGTGCTCATAGCCTCTAATGAGCTGCACACAACGCCTCCGGTCTCTAACTCTACTATGTGTGTTTCATCCTGCGTCTGTTTGATCAGGTCAGTTTAACCCGACTCCTGTAACCAGCCCAACACGACTTTTAGAAAGTTCAGCGCCAGGAAGTTACAGTTCTTATTCACGTGAGTTTTAAGTGAGTATACAAAAAAACACAACCTCTGTCTGCAACTGTTTGAAGGAGACACAACTTCCCTTTCAAAATGTGGATTTATACTTGTGCGTCAGCTCTATGCAGATCCCTCTCATGTGGCCTATGACGTTGGCGAACACTTATACATGTGCGGTGGTGTGTCTGTGTCACTCTGCAGTTACACCTCCAAAACTCTAGTCAGCAGCGGGGTTTCTGTGAAGTGCTGTAAAGTTTAGTTGAATCAAAACACACATTAAACACACATTAAACACACATTAAACATAACTTAATAGAGACAGTTTCAAACACAAATCAGCTTCACTATAACTCGCAGCATTCACAGACAAACACTTGTCTTTATCTGGACACATTTTCCCCACAAATACAACATGCTAACATTTATAGCACAAGCCTATGGCATTTTACATTGTATAAATTAGCCTAGCCGCTAGCGGACTTCTCTGTACTCATATTTAGCCATGGATCACAACAACATTTAACAAAGGTAACGTTACAAAATTCAGCTGGATCACAACAACATTTAACAAAGGTAACGTTACAAAATTCAGCTCTGTTACAACTCACAAGGTTCACTGACAAAACAACTGTCTTATACTAAACTCGTTTTCCAAACAAATACAACATGCTAACGTTATTAGCACAAGCCTATGGCATTTTACATTGTATAAATTAGCCTAGCAGCTAGCAGAGATTTCCTCTGCTCATATGAAGCCAAGATAAATCAATATTTTTGTGGAGGCTTTATTGTCTTCACAACTTATTGTTTCTTATCTGTGACATTAAAGTAAATCAAAGCTTTGTTTCCACTGAGGGAAATGGTTTTAAGCTTACAGAGACAGACAGGAGGGCTGCGGTGCTGCAACGTGTAGTTACATTTCTGGGGAGGTGCACATCAGGCTTTGGCGTAGGCCACATGTTGACGCAGAGCCTACGCCAAAGGTACGGTGTCAATATGACGCAGCATTATAAATCCCACTAAAAGAGGCCCTTTAGACTCATCACACCTGCTGAGTCAGTGAGGGAGGCAGGAAACAAAGCGACAGGACTGATTATAATTAAAATGAACCTTGAACTTGGCCCAAATCTTAAGAGCCCCACAGACAACAGGACTGTTAAGTGTCCATGTCACAACATCCTTAATATTACTGAGCCTGATGGTAAGTGACAGGACATGCTTTTGTTTCACTCTACAAGGAGGTGCTCAGGCTTGTTTGTTGATTTATTAAGTGCATTACCACCAAATGTCTTCATGCAGGAACAAAACAACTGAAACAAGGGACAGAACAAGGACACATAAGCATTGGAAACACATTCTCTGGCCTTTAGAGCGTACGTGGTCGTTTCCACTGATAGGAAGGTAACAACATGACCACTCTGGATATCTGCTGAATGCATAATGTGTTGCTCTGAGAAAGAAAAGAAGGCCGCGACTGGAGACACAGATGTGACATTAAAGTGTGACATTAATCTCAGTCAGCCTGGATTCAGACGGTCATTTACTGAGGTTTGAGGCAATTATGCACAAGACGGTGAGGCAAAAATAGCTTTTTGTAGGCTCAGCAGAATCAGAGCAGATTGGGAGTGAAGTGGAAACTCGTCTGCTTTCTTTTGTTTCAGTTTGACACCAATCAGAAAGATTTTAAATTTGGTTCTGCAGAGGAAGAGGAGCAGGAGCTGAGCAGGTAACTCTGAGTGCAGTATATCCAGTATGGTTACATTTGCATTGTAAGCAGCTCATTATTTCTGTATTATTTTTATTTGGTGCTGTAAATAATAATCTATTCATTATTGTGACAGTATACTCTTAACTCAAGGTCTAGTTACTGTCGTGGGTGAAAATTCTACAAAAAAAGCAAGTAATCCGTCTTAGAGATTTTTTATTTTCTTCACCAAATTTCTGATCCACGATCAAAAATGAACGTTTACTCTGAACTTCTTCCTTATCCATAAATCTCTTTACTTTAATAAAGTTATTGTTTAGCCTATAAAATGTCAGAAAATCGTAACCAAAAAAAAAGCTAGTCACAAGTTGTTAGAGTGCAAAGAAACATCTCTCAGTAAGATGTGTTGATACAATTTTGTGTCAATGACTTATTTTAGCACTGGCAATAATATTACAATGAATCATTTCTAATAATGTGCTCATTCTGAATTGCATATTTTTTCTTATTTCTTTTAGTTGCTGCCCTTTGAAAGTACGTACTGTCTCATGCAGTATGCACACAATAGAGACACACTACTTTCACCTCATTACAGGAGGTCTGCGTTGCCGCTGCGTTACACACTGAACTTTGACCCTCTTGATTTTATATCCATTACCGTGGAGATGAAACAAACACCACTTGCCAGAGACAGAGATCAACCTGGACAGCTCTGCTGTTGCTACTTTGCAATGTAAGTAGTTTAGATTTAAAGTCAAAACTTCACAGATTGTAGATTCTGACATATTATACTTGTGACAGTGAAATTACATCTGCTGTTCTCTGTCATTGTTATTTTTAGAGACGCACGACATTGGATTTTTTTGCCAATATCCGATATGTTGATAAAATAAAACTAGTCCATAGCCATTGGTAGCTTTGCCACCTTCTACCTATGCCAGTCCTCAATGCCTATGTGCAGTTTCACATAGATTGACCACGTCAGTGAGTAGAAAAACGTGGGACAGACAGAATGACTGACTGACAGAATGACACACTGACAGTTTGCGTGATTATGTACAGCATACCATACCATGACT
>NC_065526.1:3516333-3520747 GCF_006386435.1 Epinephelus moara | reverse complement strand
CATCCTCCCATGACCCTCTACCACTGTGCCAAATTTCACATGGATTGACCAAGTCAGTGAGGAGAAAAACGTGGAACAGACACACACACAGAGTTTTCGTCATTATATAGTAAGATAAAATGGCCGATAACCGAAACCAATATCAATATATCCACTTTTTCCTCACCTAATTCTAGTGATCATGAAGTGTCTCCTGTAGTGGAATCAATATCATATTATACATGCATACTCTTATCATGATGGCCCACCAGCAGATGGAAACATGAAACAGAATGTTTATTAATGTATGTAAAATTCATTCATTGGCCAAAATAAGAAAAAGCATGTTGGACGATTCTGATATTTAGTTTTAAAGCTGATATCGGCCGATACTGTTATTGCTATTCGATTGGTCATCAGTTACTTAAATGCGCTTTCATCTGTCATTGCCACTGCTGACAGCTGTCAATCAGCTGTCAATCTGTTAAAAGTCAATGTCAGTCGATGTGACATATCGTCCACTGTGCAGAGGATTGTGGGTCAGAACAGCCAGAAAAGCTCGCTGGCTTGCAACCTGCAAAATACGACCACATGTAGTAGAACATCCTGGTATCTCTGGCATCCTGCATTTGACATACTGTGTACTGTGACATATTAAATATGTTCCTGGCACACTATCTAGCATGGTAGCGTGGGTATTGGAACACAGAGAGTTAATGCAGTCAGTCTGCTCAGTGCTCAGTGGTGGTAATGTGGTCTCTGTCCATGGTGCTGAAGTCTCTCCACAACAGACTGAAGGTCTCAATATTCTTTTACAGTTTTCCCTAAAATAACTTTTAATATCCCCACACTGTTTGACTACATCAGTTATATATTACTTTCTGTACGTGCTTGTTGTAGCAACTTATTGAAGCAACTTCACACTGAGTGAAAAACCGATATAGCTGTTGTGTTAAATCAGATGGAATCAGCTGCATCATTTCCCTGTAATTAAGGCCGGCATGTCTGGTATAAAAGCGTTGTCTCGGCCTAGTTGCCAGCGTGTTTCTGTGAACCATGAAGAAGTAACATTTGCACGTTTCATACACATCATATATAGAGAGACAGACAGATAGACTGACACTTTATTCATCACAGGGGAGATTAAAGCACCCAGTAGCTTATTTCACAACACATACAAAAACACAGATACACATAAGGAGCAAGAGAACATAAGCGTAAGAATAAAAATGCACAGCAGTGAAATGACTGAGTCTCATCACAGGACTATGACAGAGCTGTTACTGCAATAGATGAGTGATGTAGTATATGGGCTGACTTTGTCATCAGGAGGTGGAGGACATAGTGGATGGTGCTTTACCAAAAAACAATGAAACCAGCAGTGATTTACTGAGTCACTGCTTTTTCCAGCAGCTTTTTAGGCACCACACAGGTGTTTTGTAGTGTGTAGAGTTCCTTTCTTTAGTGTTTTTACCATCTCTGCTTTTCTTGCCATTAAAGTGCTACCAAATGTGATTGGTTTTTACCAAGACACAGCTGCTTTTCCTGCCGGGATAGTGCTTCCAGAAGAAGTTGGTTTCTACCGAGACATCTCTGTTTTTCCTGCCACAACAGTGCCACCAAAGCGGCTGGTTTTAACTACGACATCTCTACCTTTCCAACTGCGATGGTGCCACTAAGAGCGGCTGGTTTTTACAGAGACACTGCTGCGTTTCCTGCCGGGACAGTGACACAAAAAGCAGCTGTTTTCTCTCAAGACAGTGGGCGCGGTTACATGATGGCTTCTCATTCAGAATGAAACAAATCTGAATGAAATCATTCGGAATTAAAGTCTTTCCAGGTTTACATGGAAAATATTCATTCCCAATGAGGGTTTACACAGGAGATCAGTTTAACACCTTTATTCAGGTCTGCGCAAGGTTTGGGGCAGGGAAGGTTTCTGATTGGATAGGGGGCGGGGCGGATGTTACGCGTTTACGTGTACCGGAAGAAAACACTGTAGTCCTCGCTCTGCATAACAAGATGCTTGACGACGCCGTTCTTAGTGCCTTTTTCGGGCTTGTTTTGCTTATATTCTTGAAGCAGCAGTACGACAACAACCTTGTTCTGCTAATGCTTCGTCTGTTGAGGAGGAGAAGGGAGGTAGAAGGTCGAAGAAGGGAGATAGAAGACCGTGCTGTGGCGAATGGAAACCGGTGAGTGCAACGAGTCTGACTGCTCTATCTCAGCCCGTTGCTATGCGCGCTATATACGTCATCGCGCCAGAAGGGCAAGGAAACGAGCATGTGCAGAAAGACCGGAATGAACTTAAAGAGGAATGAGTGTATACAAGTGAGAGAAATTCTTTAATTCGGAATTACAAACAGAATATTGCAGCCCCTTACATCGGATTGAATTTTCAATTGCATTGGCCATTTTCATTCTGAATTAGGTGTTTACAAGATCACTTTTAATAGGAATGAACTTTCATTCCGAATGAAAAGGGAATTAAACTGTCCATGTAAACACACTCACTGCTGAGTTTCCTGACGGTATAGTGACACAAAAAGTGCATGTTATTCACTGAGACATCGCTGCTTCTCTCGCTGCATTAGTGCCACCAAATGTGGTTGTTTTTTACCATGACAAAAATCTGTTACAAATCAGCGTGCACATGTAACATATCCTTGGTTTGCAAAAACGTACAATGCCAACATTTCTTCTGAGGATCGGGTTGTCCCAAGAAAAAAGGTCCAAGTTAACCCCTTCAGAACTAGTGCTAACTACTTTACTGGTCTCAACCAATTAAAATGCTCTGACTTTAGTCTGGTTACTGAGGAGACAGTTCACCAATAAACATCACATTTAAATATTAATTCATTTGCATGCAGATCTCATTTTCTTTCACTGGGTGTAATGTTAATGCACTGAGTTGATCATGTTAGGAATTACTTTACAGATTTCTTCAACATGGAAAACACACATTTTTACAGATTGATACAGAAATGCAGGAAATCTTTCTTTTTCTGGACCCTTCATCACAGAAATGATGATGAGAGTACAAATAAAAGTAAATACTGTATGTGCAAAAAGCGACCAGCATCAAAGCACTCTGTCAGGTTAAAGGGAGGAAGACAGCTTCTAATTCAACATGTCCCTGCACAACCACCCTTGCCTGAAACATTTAACCCGTGTCACTGCAGCAGTCTGGGGGGCCACAACGTCCTTGTTTCAGCAGGATGACCATGCACGTCTGACATTAATCCAATGAGCCCGGGGGCTGGAGGACGGCCTCCACCTGCAGAGGAGCGTGTAATCCTTCACAGTGATCTGAGAGCATGAAGCTCACCAGCACTGACAATACAAATCTGACAGCCGTGATTTGCACCCACAGCTGCTCGTCCTCTCTTTCTGTTGCTGTTTTCTGGTGAAAACAACAACATCAACATTCTGTAGAAGTGATGGGGGGGGTATCAAAGACAGTGAGACAGAGATATGGGAATTATACAGACGTGCGTTCTGGGAAGGAGCCCTCCTGTCAGGCCTGTCTGGATACCAGGACGAGGCCAAGGTTCACCACTGATCTGCCACTGAAACTGCTGACCAGCAACATCTTGTGTTTCCCTTGCTCACCCTCCACAGCTCTATCTGTCTCTGTTTATCTCTCCGTGTCTCTCTCTGCTTTCACACATGCTCGCTCTACCTGACTCTCAGCCTCCACTGCAGATCTGATTTCACTCTCTCTACACTGTTGTTATGGTAACCACATTTTTGGTAGCACAGTACTTCAGTCCTGTAACGGGGAGCTTGAATTTGATACTCGTGCAACATGAAATTCCCTCACAGCGTCACCTGCAGAGGGCGCACACTCACACACACACACACACACACACACACACGGACTATAAACTGGGCTCTCTGTTGAAACCAATACAATGAAAATCACAAATCACTGGTGATTCATGTTGCCTCTGATTCTAGGTTAGGGTGCCAGAGATGCTGATTATTAGACAGAAATGAAAACCAGCGTTCCCACACACTTTTACCCACAAATTCCCAACTAACTTTTCCAGATTATTTTATGAGTTCACATAAGTCATCTAAAGTGAGGAGGTCTATATAGCGATAAAGCCATACATTATTAAATACGCACTTCCCACCTAGCCATGCTACAACTGCTGCTGAATTAGTAGCTACAGGTAAGCACAAGGAGAGAGGACCCATAAGCATTCAGATAATTAAACAATATATGGAGTAAGGGAGCCCTGCTTCATCTCAGAGCTAGATGGTAAACAAACATGGCAGCACACCGGTAAGGTAAGACAACACGTTTACATGTCGTTTTCTATATGTTCTCTGACATTTATCCTAACGATATGAGGCGGTCTTTGTGGAAAAAAAGCTTGTTTAGTGGACTAACTTTGCACTTGAAGGTTGCCCGTTCACTTACGTTTTA
>NC_065526.1:3506190-3515716 GCF_006386435.1 Epinephelus moara | reverse complement strand
GTGTCATACAGATTACTGTTAATTTATTATGCTGATCTGTTGTGTACGACATCTATTGCACGTCTGTCTGTCCTGGAAGAGGGATCCCTCCTCAGTTGCTCTTCCTGAGGTTTCTACCATTTTTTACCCGTTAAAGGGTTTTTTTTGGGGAGTTTTTCCTGATCAGCTGTGAGGGTCCAAAGGACAGAGGGATGTCCCAAATATTTTGTAAATTTCAAACCACTTCCAGACCCGCAACTCTGAAAACGCTGGCAAACATTTACAGATGGTTTTATGTTTGTATTGAAGTTGAAATCATGTAATTTCTGTACAACACACAGATGTATGGAGAGCCAGAGGAAAACCACAATGATGTTAGCAAACTATAAATCAGCCCTAAAACACACATTTGATTTGTTGAGACAGGAGTGGTTTTGAAAACGTCTCTGTCGATGTAATGTTTCTGTTTTCTGCAGCTTTTAACAGACACCATTTCTAATAGGTGTCCAAAGGTGTCCAAGATTAAACATCAGTGACTCCAGAGAAGTTGAGTGGTGGGCTGGACAGAGAGGGCAGAACAGCGTACATGTTTTTTCAAACAGCAGATTAATTACAGCCTCAAAGTTGGGAAAGCAGCATTAGAAGGGGGCGGTGATGGATATCAGGGATGAAGGGAAAAATCAATTTTTTTCTGACTTCTAAAAATGGATGCTGTAGATGCTCATTTATCTTCCCCAGGAACATATTTAAGTTTTTTACAGACATTCAGATGAAAGAAATGCTGAATGAGAGATAGCAGTGAGTTACAGACGCTGACAGGAAGTGATGGCATTCATCAATAAACATTACAGCCCACATGTTGTAGTTAAAACTTGTCTAATTTAAGTCGATGTTTGGCGAGGTCGAAGACAGACAGTGAGCTCATTAGTCATGTTTGTGCATCACATTCTCCTGCCGCCAAACTGGAGGTCTGGATTGATTTTCCTTCATCGTCTTATCGTCTCGTTAGCGTGGTAAGCTAACTATAGAATCTGTTGAGGTAATGATCATTGTCTGGTTCTTCACACACCTGATTAGGTTTCAGTATTTAGCAGAAACTGGTGTAAATGAATCTCCGCAAGCTCTGATGGAGACGAGCTCTAAAGACAAGACGTTTGGAAACACACCTCATCAGACGGAGACTGAAAATGTTTCTGAATAGATCTAAAAGCTGACACACAACGCTCTGCTCCCACCAGCTCTCTGTTTCCACCCCTGGTTGTTAAATATTGATCAGTTATTGGCGTAGAGTCTCTCCTTCAAAGGAGCTCCAGTCAGATGTGGTTGAGAGAAAATTTGGATTGCAACTGCAGAGGCCTGACAGAGCGAGGCTCAGTGTGACGACAGCGTCAGACAACAGAAGCTGGAGATGAGCTGGAAGGAGAAAACCTCCTGGGAAAAGATATGTGGGTTTATACTGCAGAGAAAAGTGTTTAGATCTGCTGTTTTTGGCTGTAATCAAGTAAATTAATATCTAAAAAAGATCAAGGTACTTTGTCACATTGATGCAAATTCATGTAAATGCAGTTTTGCCATGAATCAGCGCTGCTCTTTTTTTGTTTTGCTCAAATGTCTGGGGTGGTGTAACACAAGCAGAGATATTAAAAGGAGAGTGAGCTTTGCATAAACAGTGTTATAAAGTCTGTGCTGGTGGACACCGATTAATCTGACGGTTATTGATCGCATTGTCTATAAAATGTGAGAGAACAGTGGATTAATTGATTATCAGAACTGATGCTAACTGATCTTCTGTCAACCAACTAACTGGTTTACCCACTTATTGTTTCAGCTCCTGAGAAGAAAACTCTCTGAAGTCAGGCTCCACTGTCTTCTATATATCACAGAGTAACTCACGATACGACACTATCACAATATGTTACCCACGATCACGATGGAATCATATTACAGCCACTCTGCGATACTTAATACACTGCAAGACAATCATCTTCAGTACGTCACAATGTCTGTTAGGGTTCCCCTTGAAAGTTGGACATTCAAATCATCGATCAGAGACCCGTCAGTTGACTGAGATTGCTTCAAGTTGAGCAGTCAGGATTTTTTTTGTTTGTTTTTTTGGCCAGTGTGCTGTGCCGTGTAATTCTGCAACACATCCTCACTCCGACCTCATCAAATGTCCACGTTTGGTCATGGACTTTCCACGTCCACATATGACGTCCAAGGTACCCTGAGTGTGTTGGTTGTGGATGTTCTGAGACGCCGTGTCAGCTTCAGCCTGTTACATGCATTGTCTGTTTTCAAAATACACTTCTGTTTTCACAGGAAATGTACAGTTTGCTTACAGTCTCTTTCAAAATAAAAGCACTACATTGGTACAACACTGCAAATTGCTGTTTAGGCAACAAAAACACATGGTTGGATGTAGGGGAAAAAAACAGGTTTTGGCTGAATAATTTTAGGGACGTGAACACCACTCGCCGGGGTGAAAGTTGATGTTTGTTGGAACCCTCCCACACACCCTACTTGGACTTTTGCTGCCTTCATTTTTGCTGCTGTCCTGCTGCATTTCTCCCTGAAGCCACTGGGTGGCATTAAACTACAATGACAACCAGCCGCATATCATGCCGACGTTAAAGGACGGTTTCTGCGCTGGATTTCGACAACTTCGGAGTGAGAGCGGGTTGACTTCTGGGGACGTCTTGGTCCCTGGATTTTACTACAGAGTGAGTGCTCTTGACTTTCACAAAACTCTTTGGTACAGACAGGTGCGGACAAGACGCAGCGGCACAGAGGAGGAGAAACTCTGCACCGTTACACTCTGAGATAACATTATCTTCTCTCTTCTGCTTAGAAGTGGTGATTGGGGGCAGCAGTAGCTCAGCCCATAGGGACTTGGCTTGGAAACTGAAGGGTCACCGGTTCAAGTAGACTGGTACCTAAAGAGGTGCCAGTTCACTTCCTAGGTGCTGCCGAGGTACCCTTGATCAAGGCACTGAACCCCCAACTGCTTGGGGAATCTGTCCAAGGCAGAAATATAGAAAAAAACAAATCGTGAAATTTACGAATTCAGTGGTAAAATCGGGACAATATATTGAATTCCACGATATCGCGTTTAAAATATCTTCATACCATCGTGGTGATATCTGCCAAGACATTATGTGGTTATTACGACCCCACAGAGCCGGGCAAAGAGCTCTCTGCAATGTAGGCCTTTACAAAATATAACATCCTCTTACAGGCAATACATTTTTAAGTGATCACTACATGGCTGCAAGCACTCAGACCATATTCTGACTGGCAATTCTCCACCTCAGCCAGATTTACACTGCTGCACTGCAAGTCCATACTGACTCTAACTCAGGTGCACGAGCTGAGACCTGACGTGAGACGTGGTCGTAGCCTCCGCTCATGTCCACATTGATAAATGCAGAGCTTTACGTTTGTTTCATAAATGAGGGCCAGTGTTTCTCCTAGCTTCTCCTGTTAGACATCATATCCTGTTCATGAGATGAGGAAACAGTCTGACAGAGACAGTGAGACAGTGGTAAACTCTGAGCAGCTCTCTCTCAATCCTCATTATTGAAATTAAACTGTTGTGTATAATTCTGCCGGGGCCCCTCTGAAACCGCCTGAGAGGCCGCCGGTGTTTCCTGAACCCCACCAGGGAATTAGAGTGATCCAAAGTCACCCAGCTCATATTAAAATCCCCCGCAGGGAAAAAAGGACTGCTGGCTTAAATTCAATTATTTGGGTTATCAGTCAAAGTGCCAGGCTGTCAGAATAAATGTTGAACAGACACTTTGACGTGCCGAGTCAAGTTTGCTTCAGAAAATTCTGCATAACTTCCACCTGTGGATGAATCTGAAGTATTTTGGGAATCCTCTCTTCATGCAGGCCAAACAACAAACCACACATTCATGACTTTACAAGCTTTTACTTGAAGTACATCTTTATTTTTTCATGAATAGATTTTCTTGTTGAGTCACTGCAGGTCAGACCCTGGTGAAATGTTTTTGGAAGATGTGTTTTAGTCTAAAATGTCAAATAATCCAACTTCATGCTGACTTTGGTTCAAACAGAGCAGGCAGCTGCAGTGTGAGTTCTCAGAGTTTTCACATGTAGAATGTTACACAGGTTGTTTTCTGACAGCACGACATCTCCCTCCACCTCTTCATACATCTGCGTCTGTGTAGTTTCTTTATCTCCGTCCACCCATCTGTTTCTGCTCTTTAATCCCCGTCCCACTTGCCTCTCCTTCCTATACATGTGTCACGTTGAAGTGCTGCCTATGCATCATAATCTGTGGGTGAAGAGCGTGAGTAACGCTTCCCCCTGCTGTCAACACAAACCACTAAAGTGCCCTTGAGCAAGACACTTAACACCTAAAGAGCTCCGGTTAGAGCTGAACAGATGTGTCCACCTCTGGATGGATTTTGTCCGTGCGTGTGTGTGTGTGTGTGTGTGTGTGTGTGTGTGTCATCTCTGGTCTTATAAGTCCTGCATGAATAATGTTAATTATCATCACTTTATGAGGATGAGTTCACTAAAATTACAGCCATGAAGACAGTTACATTTTCTGTTTAATGTGGCAAATATAAAGCCAACATAGGACTATTTTTATTTTTTAATTAGTTTCAGATTTGACACACATTCAGTCATTTTTAGTATGTGGTTTGTGACAACACTGTTAGAGTCTCGACCTCAGACCTTCCACAAACATGAGATATATCTAACCAAAGCATTTCAAACCTCCTTTTGTAGCTGCAGGGACAGGATTTAGGCTGAGACAGCATGTACATGGACATTTTTTAATGTAGCTTTTCCTATACGCTTCAGTGTTTCACGCTAAATGCAAATTTAGGTTGCTAAAAAACTGACATTTGTAAATATCCCATCCAGGATGAAGATGTCCAAAAACACAGTTTTCAGTGTTGATATATAAACAGGGAAAACAGATTTTTTTGGCTTGTGATGTCAGACTGTGCGCCGTTATCTCTTTCTGTGAGGCGTCACAAAGGAGGTGACATTTCATGCAATGGCAGATGTGGCCAAAATAGAGCTGGTTCTGACCTAACAGGACTTTTTACATGTTCACAAATAAATGTGCAATTACTCTTCCACTATTTTGAAGAACAGAGGCATCAGAATGAGCTACAGAGGTCAGTGCTGCAGGTAGCCTTCCTATAATAGCTATTCTTCAGGCTTCTGATTGGCCAACAGCGTTGCCAGGTGGGAAATGTAGGATTATTGTACCAGAGAAAATTATCGTATTTTGAGGGAAATTATCATACACCCGTCATAAGCAAAATAACAATCCTACTGATGCGCTATAGGCAATATATAGTCACTCTAGTGTTTACTTTTTTGGTTTACTTTTTTCCATTTTCCTTGCCTCTCTTTTTCCTCTTCTTCTTCTTCTGTTTTGAATCTCATTCTCGCTCGACTTCCTGACGGGTCCTAGTGCCTCGTGGGGCGAGTACAGCTGACCATTCAGCCAATCGTGCTCATTTTTCAGAGACAAACATCACCCGTATCTCACGCTAAGCAAAGTGTGATTGGCTGGAAACATGTCACATGGGAACAGATGCCTTCAGGGTTCACAAAAAACTCCGGCATACTGATTACAACCACACATTCATGAAATGGTCAAATTATCGTACATTTGGCCTTTTTGGGGATTATTGATCGTACATCGTACAGAGGGTCAAATTATCGTACAAATACGATAATTATCGTACACTTGGCAACGCTGCATGGCCAACATCGTATTCTACTTTGTGTGATCGGGGTATATCACCACCTGTTGGTTTAGCACGTCCTTGCGCCCTTACTTCAGTCGTGTTTTTGCACATTCATTTGGACATAAGTCTTATATAACAGTGTGACAGGATTTTAATTCTGAGAACAAAGGAGGGACAATACCCACGTACATGTGCACGAGGCCTTAAATATCTCTTACTCATTGGCTGAATTTACTGACAGAACATTTCACTCCTGAAAAACTAACAGCAACTGTGAGATGATCTTAAAGCTCCAGTGTGGAGGATCTCAGGGGATATAATGGCAGAAATAGACTAAAATATATTAAGTATGTTTTCTTTAGTGTAAAATCAGCTGAAAATAATAACCGTTGGGCTTTACCTTTGACTGAGCCGTTTATATCCACACAGGGAGCAGGTCCTCGTCTACGAGGTCTGCCATGTTTTTACAGGTTTAAACCATCTGGAGTCTCATTTATACACATTTTGTACGCACAAAACCAGGCCTGAAAGAGGCGTACGCCACTTCCCACGCAAATGTTGTGATCTATAAAAACAGATTTGATGGGAGAAACTTTGACCCATGCTTATGAACATTTTGGAGACGGGAAATTGGTGACACAGATGGTGAGGTGGAAGCCTGATTGTAGAAATTGTTGAATATTTTTTGCGCACGCCATTTTTGACTTTTGTGCATGTGTACATTTTTTGTATGGATCCTATGCACCATTTTATCTGTTGGTTTTGGAGACGATAAGTTGGATAATTCAGTTCACAGTAAAAACCTCCTGGACATCTGGATAAGAAATAAGGCATGCGCACATGAAGTTATCAAAGCAAATAGGCGGGCACACATCTGCAGGTGCCAAGCAAGTGCGCCGTCTACAACATGCCAAACATGAGCAGGAGTGACACAAATTTGTAACATAAAACTGCTTTTTTTTCAGTGTTTTACCGCTTTAAATCAGCTGGTCTGTTTGTTTTGAAAAGGAAGAGACCTCTGGGGATAATTCAGCTCCTGGTAAAAACCTCCTGAACAATGAACACTAAAGGAATTTTAACCAGGAGAAGTGTCAGCTGGTTGCAATCTGCAATCTTCAGCACTAGATGCCACTAAATCGCCCTGAATCTTACACACTGGACCTTTAAAATGATTTACATTTTCCTTCTTTATCATATATAAATATATGCATATAAATAAAACTAAAGTAAATGTAGAAAAGTCAAAAGGCAGAAATAGAATGTATGATGGAGGAATATGAAATATCTTTAAACATTATGGTGATGTGAGCAACAACTAACAAGAAGCTCAGGGTCAAGCAGGAACAATACAAAAGAGATCTTGAGAAAAAAGGATAATTCTTTGGCATTTATATGAAACAACCCTTTGAATTAATAATTCAGTAGCCGTGTGATGTCATAAATGTGTCTTGTGTTTTGGATTAATGCAACATAATCTATAAACATTTGTGCAGGAAATGTCATTTTACACACACACACTATCTGATTTAAACACAGCTGCAGCAGTAAAATGACCTCGTTTAACCTCGACCTCATGTTACCTGCAGCTGACATCCCCTCTCTACTCTATGACATCATATGTAGAGACAGAAACAAGGTATGACATCATACATAGAGACAGAAACAAGGCATGTCATCATACGTAGAGACAGAAAGAAGGTATGTCATCATACGCAGAGACAGAAACAAGGTATGACATCACATGTAGGGACAGAAACAAGGTATGACATCATACGTAGAGACAGAAACAAGGTATGTCATCATACGTAGAGACAAAAACAAGGTATGACATCATACGTAGGGACAGAAACAAGGTATGACATCATACATAGAGACAGAAACAAGGTGTGTCATCATATGTAGAGACAGAAACAAGGTATGACATCATATGTAGAAACAGAAACAAGGTATGACATCATACGTAGAGACAGAAACAAGGTATGTCATCATACGTAGAGACAGAAACAAGGTATGACATCATACGTAGGGACAGAAACAAGGTATGTCATCATACGTAGAGACAGAAACAAGGTATGTCATCATACGTAGAGACAGAAACAAGGTATGTCATCATACGTAGGGACAGAAACAAGGTATGTCATCATACGTAGGGACAGAAACAAGGTATGACATCATACGTAGGGACAGAAACAAGGTATGACATCATACATAGAGACAGAAACGAGGTATGTCATCATACGTAGAGACAGAAACAAGGTATGACATCATACGTAGGGACAGAAACAAGGTATGACATCATACATAGAGACAGAAACAAGGTGTGTCATCATATGTAGAGACAGAAACAAGGTATGTCATCATACATAGGGACAGAAACAAGCTATGACATCATATGTAGAAACAGGAACAAGCCGTGTTTTGATTCAAACATGTTAGAACTTTGAACTCCACTGAAGTTGATTTGTGTGTGTGTGATATAAGCTGATAAATGTCTGAGTGTTAGCATGTAATTTCACTGCGGCTCCGCCACCAGCAGCCCATATGGAGCTGCCATATTGGGTGTTGCATATGTTGCGTTGCAGTGAAACACGGCGTGTCGTCACTTAAACATGAGACACATAACGAGCTGAAGGGTGAGTCAGCCTCGTCGGTGTTTTCCTCTCTCGTCTCCGAGTTAATGAGCGAAGAAGAGCAGAAACAAACTGTGGTGTCGGTCAGCAGCTGAGAAGAGGCGTCTCGGGGGATTCTCTTTGTCCTGAGTTCAGACTCTCAGGCAGAATTTCTTTAAAGGCTGCATACAAACTGCACCTCCGCAGCCAAAACCATCTGTTAGGCCAAAAATAACCAGAACACTGGGCAAACTAAACCAACAACAGATTATAAAGCAAGTCACTTCTGGAGATTATTGCAGCCCAAAATGACTACCAAGAGACTGGAAAAATATTAAAAATTAAAATCAGCTGCAAAAACTGAAACGGTTGAGAGAAACACGCTGGAGATAATAAGCTCCAGTGAGAGTAAAGTAAGTCAGACGCTTCCTTCCATGCTGTGTATAAAAGATACTAGATTTAGAAATAGTCAAATATAACGTTCTCCTCAACACGTCTACCAGGACGTTAGCTCGTGACGATACACACAACATCCACTGCTGTCGATGTGTTAAAGTGCTGTTGACAAGTGTTCACAGGAGAGTTTACAGGTCGCTGTCTCTCTCTTTTCAGTCTGCAAATAACAAAACTGTAATGACTCAAATCTGCTAACGTGTGTTCAGATTTTTAACAGCTAAAATATAAAGGGACAGTTCACCCAAAATCAAAAACACATTTTATTTTATTTTCAGAAAATTTACAGTTTCCCCTTGTTACATACACACAGACTCTTCAAAATAGACTTATAATACAGGTAAAAAAAAAAAAAAAGAAACCCTTCATTTTAAGTATCCTGTCTTAGGTCTTGAAAAAAAAATCATGCTTTGGCATAAAACACATATGTTTGTTAAACACATCCTCACTGTGACCTCGTCACATGTCCACGTTTGGTCATGGACTTTCCACATCCACATACACTGAACAAAAATATAAACGCAACACTTTTGTTTTTGCTCCCATTTTTCATGAGCTGAACTCAAAGATCTAAAACATTTCCTATATACACAAAAGACCATTTCCCTCAAATATTGTTCACAAATCTGTCTAAATCTGTGTTAGTGAGCACTTCTCCTTTGCCGAGATAATCCATCCCACCTCACAGGTGTGGCATATCAAGATGCTGATTAGACAGCATGATTATTGCACAGGTGTGCCTTAGGC
>NC_065526.1:3487932-3505344 GCF_006386435.1 Epinephelus moara | reverse complement strand
ATATGCCACACCTGTGAGGTGGGATGGATTATCTCGGCAAAGGAGAAGTGCTCACTAACACAGATTTAAACAGATTTGTGAACAATATTTGAGGGAAATGGTCTTTTGTGTGTATAGAAAATGTTTTAGATCTTTGAGTCCAGCTCATGAAAAATGGGAGCAAAAACAAAAGTGTTGGTTGTTGACGTTCTGGGACGCCATGTCAACTTCAGTCTGTTACATGCATTGTCTGTTTTCAAAATACACTTCTGTTTTCACAGGAAATGTACAGTTTGCATACAGTCTCTTTCAAAATAAAAGCACTACATCGGTACAACACCCCAGATTGACGTTTTTTTCCTTCAACAACACACACATGTTGTTGGGTTTAGAGTCACACGAGAAGCTAACACAGGCCCTAGTAGGACTTAGGCCACCTTAAGTCTAGTTTTTGTCCCACCGTGTTTCCCTCTTATGCCGCCGGTCACGATTAAACAATAATGGTGACCAGCTGTGTAACATGCCAACATGGAAGAACGGCTTTTTTCAGAGTGAGACCAGGTTGGTTTGTTACTAAAATAATGCAGTGTCACATGGCATAAGTCACCTATGTCACATGACATACATCACAAGCATAGTATACATACTAGCACACTACATTGTTACTGAAATAATTTAACTGACATATGGTTTCACACAGGAAACGGACAGCAGGCTCCGTGAAAGTCTGGAGTTCGTTTCCACACGTCCTATGCAGATTTTCTCACTTTTTACACGATGGAAGAAGATCAAAGCTGATAATAATTCTGTTGCCCGGTCTCATACCGCTGCTACGTGCATCAGTATCTGACGCCGAGGGTCACTGACCAAGCGTCTGTATTTGAGGGGTTGGAAGAAAAAAAACAGGTTGTTAGGAACTATTTTCCTTTTACCGAGCTACACCCACTAACCGTATCACATCGCGCAGAAGGAAGCATCTACTTATGGACGAGAGGCTCGTGCTTTTGAGAGCGCGAGATGTAAACAATAATGGCGTCCTCCTCTGCTGAGGTGTACTGTTAGCTAGCTCAGTGGTGCTAGGTGAGCTAGCAGTAGATGCACACTTCCTTTTGTGCAGTGATACAGTTGACAGATTTTTTTTTTTTGTCTTTATCTCAGAGTGAACTGTCCCTTTAATTTCCAGTTTTCCACACACACACACTCAAATACCAAGCCAGCATTTTAAGATTTAACCCTTGGTTCCTCCAAAGTGTCTGAATGTGGATGCACTCTGTGTCTTGATTTTTGTCTGTCCCCGCTCATAAAAGCTGTCCTGATTCTGAAGAGGGTTATTTTTTTGTGTGGAGAGATCAGATAAACTGGCAAACATTCCTTAAGTTGCATAAAAATTGGAGAGATTTGAAAAAGTTGCCTTCTACTCTTGAATCACAACTTCCTGATGGGACTGAACAGCGACGAGTCAACAACACGCCTCATGTTCTAACTTAACAAAATGCACTGAGTTTCCAGACGAGGTTCGTACCAACACTGGCGCTGATGAAACACTTTGTAAACTGGTTGTTGACTGTTGTTTATTCTCAGTTTTTCAAAGGTCTATTTGGGAGGAACAACATTTTCACTAGAGCCCTGTCGATGTCAGATTTTTGGGACGGACACTGATGATGCTGATATGAGGATTTCTTAAAAATCCTGTTCTTGAAGCTTGTGACTAAGTGGGAAAGAAAGAAGACAGCAGCTGAATGTTTGTTCATTTTGACTCCAGATGATGAGTTTGCAACTCTGGCAGCAACAAAACCACATTTGGAACAACAGTGAAAATGGTGGTGAATTCTGAGATGTTACGGCTTCATGAAAACAAACAAACTGAAGGTATTTCCTGCCCCCTGCTATCGACTGTCATTTTGGCGATGGGACAAAGCAGATGTTAAAATCACAGCATTTATCAGACAGGAGAGCTGAAATGTGTCCAAACAGCTCTGAGGGAGGGAAAGGTCGACAGTTATGAGATGCTGGCTGAGAATATTAATTACTGCTTTGTGACATAACATCCACATCATCACCAGAGAGACAAAACTTCTGAAAACACACACACAGAGCAGCAGTGAGAATCAGACAGACACTATTAATGACCTGCTGCTTTATTAGATCACAGCCTTAATTATGACAGTCACATGGACTTCAGACGATGTTTGATGATTTAAAGGTCAAAGACGTCTGCGTTCAATTTGGGCTGAATGTGGTTTAAAACTGATGTTTTTAAATACACGTGTGTTACATAAAACATTTGTTTCAACACCATTTATGTGACTGTATTCAAACTTGCACTAAATTAGACTTGATCACACTGAAATATCAAACAGCACTTCCCATCAGGCTGCATGCAAACTCCACCTACCCAAGAATAGGCCTTAGTGGGATACTCTAGTGATTCAGTATTGCACTTCCATGAAGTTGGAAACAGATTTACAAATGAATCATCAAAGAGAGATTCAGGAGATTCTGACTCTTAGTCCAGGAAACACTACATTTCCCATAATGCAACTGAGACATTTCTTTTATTTGAGTCTCCCTGCCTGGGAAACAGCCACGTCTCTCAAACTCCAGACGTTGTGTTAAAATGTGTCGTCTGATGACGTCAATATGACATCACCAGAGTTCGACGTAGTCACGGGAATACATGTTGGCATTATAAGTTTCTGCAAACCGCAAATACGTTACATTTGCACGTAATTATGTAGCAGGTACGTTGAAGTTTTTTGTTTCAACAACGCTGTGGTTGACGTGTGGTTATGTTTAGTGCACCCAAAAATGAAAATTCAGCCATTATCTACTCACCCATATGCCGAGGGAACTCTGTTTTTAGCCACATTGTAGCCTGCAGTCTAAAAGGCTGCAGGCTACAATGAGGCTAAAAACAGAGTTTAAACGACATTTTTCCAAACTTTTTATGTCGGGGCTTCAGGACACTTGGATCACTACGGACGAGCAGTATGGAGATATTTTGTGGTTTCAATTGTGTGTTTTTGGACGTTTGAATCTGGGGCGCCGTCAGCCTCCATTAGGTGGAGTTGTGTTGCTACCTCCTCTCAATAACAGGTAAAAGTAGCACGCACATCCCAAAAAACTTAATGCTGGGTGCTGGACCAAAAGGTAAGTATGGAATAAAAGATAAAGTCCGCACACCAGAAGCTGCTCCTTGAACAATTTATTCATGTGTTACGTTTCAGGCCCCTGCCCTTCATCAGACATGACATCTCATGAAGATGACATGGATCTCCGCAAGTGATGTGAGGACTCTAAAACTTCACCTGAGCCTCCCTCGGCATATGGGTGAGTAGATAATGGCTGAATTTTCATTTTTGGGTGCACTATCCCTTTAAGGGCATGCTTATGGAGGCACAATACCTGTTAGAAGAGCAGCAATGTGTCAGTAAAAAACAACCACTTTTTATGGCACAATTTCCACCGGAAAAGCAGTGATGTCTCTGTAAGCAGCAACTGCTTCTGTGGCACTATCCCCGCTGGAAAAACAGTGATGTCTCTGTAAAAAAGAGCCAATGTTCATGGCACTATTGCTGCAGGAAAAACAGCAATGCGTTGCAACAAAACACCCACATTTGGTACCTAAAGTGCCGCTGGAAACAGCAGTGACTCATTTTATCACAACCAGTTTTGCAGCTTGGCAGGCGTCTCGCCTAGGTGACACACCATCCACCATCTTCTCCACCTCCAGATCACAACAGTCAGTTCATAAACTTGGTCACTTTGTTGTCGATACATATCAAATGTACGAATCTAACATATTCATGGTGTGCAGAAATGTACGATGCCAACATTTTCTTCTGGAGCCTGAGCTGCAGGGTTACTGTGTCAGACTTGACAGAACTCCTCCAGAGCCACAGAGGACTTTATACACAGGCTGAGAAAGAGTAACCACAATGAAAATTAATTTTAATGTGTGAAATCGATAGAAAGCATCTTCAACTATGAATGAAGCCATCTATTTGCTTTTCACCACAAAGAACACCAGAACACAACTCCTGTTTTTTAGTGCCACAAATACACCACAAAACATTTTCTTTTTTATCTCAGCATAAAGTGAATATCTTTTGGTTTTGTTCTGTTGTTGAGATAAAACAGGAAGCTGGAGACGTCACTTTGTGTTCTGGGGTATCATTTTTTGATGTTTTATAGACTAAATGATTAATAAAGAAATATCAGTCACATGTTCCAGCTCTACAACAGGTCTGATACCAAGACTACAAAAAAAATTCTCACTTTTCTTCAAAATTCTGCTTTTAATCTAAACTCTATGCATTTATTACACATGCACATCAGTACACCTGCTCACTTCGGAGTGACCTGAACAAGACAAGCAACCCCGCACATACTTCTTCGACATACATATGGATGTGTGACACCAGCTGAGCATCAGAGCTAAAATAAGCTAAAGTCCACTAAAACCTGCTTTGAAGCCAAAAGTGTAAAAGAGCCACACCAGGAGAGAGTCCAGCACCGACTCTGCCTCTGAGCCTCTGAGCTGAGAGCTTGGTAACCTACTTCAACAGAAAATATCACACTGATCATGCACCACGTTTCATCAGCCATCTGTTACAGCTCCACTTATGTAAGTTTGGTGGGTTTAAGTGGAAACTTTTGAAAGCACAAGCATTCACAGCCTCTCTGTCCATTTCCAGGAAACAAGTCCACAGCTGACACCTCAGCTCAGACCAGCACACAAGTGAAATGTGAAGGAGCCGAGATCTGACTGTGACATTGCATAACCAAGCAGCCACGGTGACATACAGAAGGAAACTATTCATTCCCCACATCAATATTAGGTTACGACCTAACTGGATTCCACATCAGCGGAGAACAAGCCTTCATTAATGGACTGGAAATTGCTGCAACAAAGTGAGTCCCCTCGCTCCTGAGACTCTGCAACAATCAGCTGTTTCCAGCTCCCCCGTGACTCCCAGCGGGGTGAGGAGGCTCTCACTGCTCCCTTCATCTCAATAAGCCATTATTAATCACCGCGCACAAGTTGTAAAAACAAAACAAAAAACGCTCTTTCATGTACTCACACGAACGCGTGGTAGAGCAGCGCCCATCCTCTCGGCCTCTCCAGCGCGTCGTAGAGCAGGTTCTGGATCCTCCTCTTGCGGATGTTATTCCTCTTGGCCGGCCGGGTGTAGTTCAGGGGGGTCTTGGCGAGCAGCCCGATGCCGATGCCCTGAGAGCCCCGCTTGAAGTCATCCCGACCCGAAGCCACCAGCAGCAGGGCGCCATCCTTGTCCGCTCCCCCGGTACCTTGGTCCAATAAGTCCCCGGGAGGAGCGCCGGAGGTCTTCTTCTGCTCCTCCGAGCCGCTAGCGACGGTCCTGGACCGGAGCCCCATGGTCAGTGCTGGATGCCCGGTGTGGGCAGCATGCCATGATCCGGGCGCTGGATCCGGAGACACCCCCTCCTCAGCCGCGGGTCATTTAAGGATGTGGTCCCCGGCGCGAAGGGAGGTGCTCAGCAGTCTGACTGGAAAACAGAGAGAAAGGAGGAGTGATGGAGGGAGAGGGGGAGACAGAGAGGGAGAGCGAGAGCGTAACATCCTTTATTTTTGAGAAACCATCGGCATCTGGTACATTTTGGCTCGCACAGAGCAGAAATCCCACAAGATCATTTGGAAGAATTGTGCGTAAAACCCGCAAAAACCCCACGCCCTTATTATGAAAACACTAGAGATGTTACAGGGACACAATACGGGAGGTGAGATCACCACAAAGTCGGATAAACTCACTAAAGAGCACCACAGACGTGTTTGAGTCCTGTATTAGAGCAGTGTCAGAGAGATGTTACGCGACGTGAGGCGATAAAACACCTGATTCCTGGCGATGCTGAAGCCTGTCAATCAATCACCTGGAAATCTAAAAGGGCATCAAGCAACAATTGCCCACTTGCCAAACACCTTCTTCTGCCCAAAAACCACACACGCATACGCATACACTCACACACACACACACACACACACACACACACACACTGGAGAGACAAAGACCTGGCATCACGCTGCATCCCGTCACACACAAACACAGCAAATAAAAGAGGCACATATGGGAGGAAACCCGCCGGAGACAAAAACAGCTCCCAGCAGCCGCACCGAGCCCTACCAGCAGCGGTTCCCGTGCATGGCTCGTGTCTCCGGGGCTTCCAGCCTCCATCCACCTGCAGAGGAAGCGGCGCTGAGGCTGAGGCGGCGGCAGCGGAGGAGGAGGAGGAGGAGGAGGAGGGTGGAGACGGAGGATGGAGAGCAGAGATGCTGCGTGAAGGAGGTCGATACTCAAACTGAAACGGAGGAGAAGCAGGAGAGAGAAAGAGGAGAGGAGAGAGAGGATCAGGCTTTCATCAGCAGCAACGCAGACGCAACGTGCGCGCGCACACACACCTATATACAAGCCGGACCGTGTGCACGCGCTGGAGGATACCGTCCACCTGAATGTATGCGGGGAAACAAGCATGTAAACACAGGCAGGTGTAGGCAGACGCGCGCATGAGATCTTCATCTGCACAGTCATGCACACGTGTACGCGCCTGTTGTCATATGCATGTGTCACATATAATGAAACACGCGCACGCGCACGCACACTGCATAAACACACACTGACCGGAAGAAGAAACACAAATGCTCCACTACAAGTGCTGCACGCAGTGTTACACAAGTATCACACACCTTAAAGTTACTCATGAAGCAGCTGGGCTCCTGTCAGTGCTAATGTATGACATTATTGGATATTCATGCGTTCATATTTAAGCAGTACTTTATGTACTGTGGTAGTTACGTGAAGGTGAAGCTCATAAAAGTACTTTTGGGTACTGTAATCTGTAACAGTCCTCATATTTTACAAGATGATTATATCTTTTGTTTGTACAATCTTCATCTGAAAGGTAACTGTAACTCTGCAGATGACACTCATGGTCAGAGGTGGAATGTAACTGAGTACATTTACTCAAGTACTGGACTACTACAGATGTAGAAGTACAAATTTGAGGTGCTTGTTCTTCACTTAAGTCTGTTTATCTCACGCTGCCTCCTGCATCTACTCCACTACCCAGAGGGTTAGTATCCATGTTGTACTTTTTACTTTACTACATTTCATGAGCATGTGGGTGTTTTGTTTATTGATTTTTATTTTAGATTTTTCAGGTCTTGGTACTTTTACTTTTAATACTCTAAGTCAGTGGTTTTCAAACTTTTTGACACACCTGTATTTATACCTGTGCACATGAGCCTCTTTAACATGTGTTATCACTCTTATGTTATTACTCTAAATGTTTGTTTTTATTCACTATTATTAAATAACAGTAAACCAACTATTACTCATGAAATATTCATTAACAAAATGAGTCAATAATTAATTTTAAATGTTTTAAAATGACATCAAAGCACCAATAACACATCCATTTGAACGGGAAATAATGTAAGACAGTGTGATGTTACACACACGTATAATTCCCTAGCACATGTGACAATAAATAGGTTCCCTGTGAAGGTTTTGTTTTAATTAAATTAAATTAAATTAAATTAAATTAAATCAAATTAAATCAAATCACATTTTTTAGGTAGAGTTTGCTTCATTGTTAGGAAATGAGTGTACACAACATACTGAGACAATCAATTAAAAATTCCAGTCCAGTTGAATATTACAATAATAATGTTTGGTTATCACAGCACAACATTACAGAACCACTGCTTTAAGTACATGTTCCTGATTCTACTTACTTACCTTTACTCAAGTAACATTTTCAATGTGGGACTTTTACTTGTAACAGAGTATTTACAGTGTGGTATAAGTACTTTTACCTGAGTAAAGGGTCTGAATACTTCCTCCACCACTGCTCATGGTATGTACAAGCACCTCCAATATGAGGTACTTGTAGTTTACTTGAGTTTGCTCGACTGATGTACTTTTTACTTTATGACATTTATCTGAAAGCTTTAGTTACTAGTTACTTTATACAAGAATTTTTTTTTTTGCATAAAAGTAAAAGAAAAGTTGATAAAACACGATGTTTTGTTGTAAATAAAACAACAGTTACAAGTACAACTGAAACAATTAGCCAATAGATAGAAAATTGATTGGCGACTATTTTTGATAAACAAATAAGTCAGCTGTATTTTAATAAGAGTTTTTTGGGTGTTTTTATTTTTTCATTTTATTTATTTATTTTAATTTTAGATTTTTCTGGATACTTTTCTTACTTTTCTAATACTTAAAGTAAATGTTACTGATTCTACTTACCTACTTTTAATTAATTTTCAATGCAGGACTTTTACTTGTAACAGAGTATTTCACAGTGTAGTGTTAGTACTTTTACTTAAGTAAAGGATCTGAATACTTCCTCCACCGCTGCTCATGATACGTACAAGTACCTCAAAACTGTATTAATTACTGTACTTAAATAAATGTACTTGTACTTTCCAACACTGGACACGATTTGGGCAAAACGTCAAATCTCACCCAGAAACATTAAAATATTATCCAGCTGCAGTCAGTAAAATAAATGTTTGCACCAGAGGGGATGAAAAAGTGCATAACAGTTTTAAAAAGGTCTTGATAGGTTCACTACAAGGTGCCACAGTCAGTAGCGGAGGAACATCACAAGATTCATGGTTTTTCTTTAAATAAGTGGAAAACAAAATCTTTCATCAAAGCAATATTAAGTATTTTATCTGTCAAAGGAACCTGCAGGAGTATTTGTAAATGTATCCACAGTTCATCATGAAACAGTTAGTGTAAGATAATTCGTCATAAACCACAGTGTTAGCCAGGAAGAAAGTCTGACCAGGTGGTGGCGCTAAAACAAAGATCAGAGGGTCACCAACCAGGAGCACGCTCAATCTGAAAACAGTGTTCCCTTGTTGAACCACTTCCATGGTGTGGAACAGGTTTAGAGGGGGAATAGCAGGTTGGTTGGTTCATTTTAACATCGACATAAAATAACCTTCCATCACCCGCTGTCTGCTTGAACAGTAATTGAAATAATTCAAACCCTAAAGAGAAACAGGTGTTTGCTGACAGCTGATTGAGTTTTTCAGAGCCAAACCCTAAATGTTAAAAGTAGCCGATTCATGTTGAGTTTAACTTTGAAAAAGAAAAACAAAGTCAATAAGAACGACCTGAGAGTTTTAAAGAATAAGAGGATATAAGCTACTTATAGTGAACCTTGGAGATGAAATAAAGCACAATAGTTCTCTTATCATCATGACTGATGTATTATGAACCCTGTATTGGTGTAGAAATCAATCAGAGTATAAATACTACACAGTTCAGCCAGCTCTCAAGCGCCGCTGCTCTGCTCTGACACATTCTTCTACATGGAGTTTTAGAAAACAAAGTCTGCAGCCTCAGCGCTGACTGGTGGGGTTTGATCTTTTAACAGACTGAATAAAATAACATTCATCAGACACCAAACTTGTACAGGGACACTCCTCCTCCTCCTCCTCCTCCTCCTCCTCCTCCTCCTCAGCAGCAGAGCAGAATCCACAGCTGTGTGTCACCACAGGTTAAAAATCCTCTTCATGGTGCCGCGGACTGAATATTTAGTCTATGATTGATATGGACATATCATCAGAACAGCATAAAGTGTTGTTAAATGATCCTCTGGGTTTTTAAAGATGTTGTGTTTTAAAGAATTGCTTTCCTCTGTGATTCGAGTGTGATGGTTTTAAATGAGAAGCACAAACTGAGGCCAACAGTGTGAAGAATTCAGGGGGACATATTGGCAGAAATGTGTTTTCGTCACCTTAGAATGAGACGTTTGTATCTACACAGGGAGCAGGTCCTTGTCTACAGAGATCGCCATGTTGCACCGCCATGTTTCTACAGTAGCCCCGAACGGACAAACCAAACACTGACTCTAGGACAGCGGCTCCCATCTGGTGACTTGCAGTCCAAAAATGGGTTGCAGGTCCACTCTGAATGGACCGCAAGTGACTCAAAAACGTGGGAAGTTTGTAAGCGACGAACACACTTTATTTTGAAGTGCAGTAAATGTCTGGGACAAAGCTTTTACTTTGAAGTGCTGTTTCCTGCTGTAGAGTGAGTGACTAAGGGCCCGTCCCAATACCCCCACTTAGCTCTACCCCTACATTTGCGCGTTCCCGTGAGGGGTAGTGGTGTCCCAATTCCTTTTTGTGTGTAGGGGCAGTGGGTATGAAACTAGCCCTTCGGAGCGAGGGATTTCAGATGCTGACTTGCCAGCGAGGGGTAGACGTCGCTATGGCTACCACCGGGCAAGAGACGGGGAAAAAGTTCATACATTGCTAACGTTACCGTCGTCAGGTTGCTTGTTAGCTAGCTAGCTAGCTCTCACTATCTGGCGTCTGTCATCTGTCCTGTTCTGCAAAATTGTCGGATTTTTCACATTACGATAACACGCCAGCTAGCATAACTATGCTGCCTCGTAATGTTAGCTGGTTAGCTAGCTAGCAGAAGTCCCCTGTCGTCTGTCGTTCATCTAACGAAGCATGATGAATGTGGCAAACGCTATCGGTAAAATGAATGAGACTCCATTGTAGATGCCGGTTGGAAATGTAGATGGCTCGCAGCTTCCTGTTTAAAATAGTTACGTATGCGTGAACGTAACCAACGTGGTGACATAGTGAGTGGTGTCCCAATTCCTAGGGAAAGATTTCAACCCCTACCCCTCGTTGCTTCATTTCGAGAGCCAAGGGGGGTATTGGGATTGGGCCTAAGGGACAGGCACTTGAACACAAGCATGACGCTGAATTTATTAAACTGTTTGGACCTTAAAGCCTCAGTGTGTAAAAATGGTGAGTAACAGTGACATCAGTGGTCAAATTCTAGATTGCAGCACTCACTCGCGCTCACTCACTCACCCCTCCCGTCGGGTAAGTGACGGTGGCCTCGTAGGACAAAAAGCTTTGCGCAGACAGCAGAGTTTTTCAAGTTTTTCAGGAGTATCTAACGACAAGGTGAATATTTATTCAGGAATCTAAACCATGTTACGATATATTATAGCTTACCAGTGAGATACAGGTTATCTGTGAGATATATGTTAGGAGTGTTTTATTTCTAATTGTTTTGGTAACACGAGCAAACATTAGCAGTGATGCTAAAATAACACGTTTTATGTGATAGTCACGGCACAGTGCGGCAAATATAGGTTGGTACGATTATAATATATGCGTCTCCAGAGTGTTCTTCCACAGGACACAGGGAGATGAGGAAGAGGGAGAGGGAGAGGAGGAAGACCAGGGAGAGGAATGGGGCGAGGGGGTAGAGGCGGTGCAGGAACGGCCAGGCGACGAGGTAACGTTAGTGTCTCGACTACCCAGAGGGAAGAAGAGGAGGAGAGGGTGGCAGCCTTCGCAGCAGCGCGAGAGGAATCAACAGATTAGGCTGTAGGCTAGGCTAACCATTTAGCTGTAGCTCTGGGATAACGTTAGCCAAGGCTAGGATAGCGTTAGCACGTAAACGTAGCCGTCACTCGAACTTAGACGAGAGGGAAAAGTAGTTGCAAACATGAAGCCAAAATGATTTTAAAATATCAGATTGAATTACCTGTCTAGCAGAAAGCAGGCAACCTGCAGATTTCTGCAGATTACTCGGCTCACAGTAAAAACCATCTGAACACATATAGAAAAAGGGTGAGCGCACATTAGCAGGTGCTAGGCTAGAGACCCGGCTCAGCCAAACAGGGCCAGAGAAACACTGGTTTGTTTCGAGAAACAGCTTTATTCTGTGTTTTTACCAGTTTTAATCACCTGGTCTGTTTGTTTTGGAGAGGAAGAGACCTCTGTGGATAATTCAGCTCACGGCAAAAACCTCTTGAGCGATGAACACTGAAGGAATTCTAAGTTTCAGCTGGTTACAGTCTGCAGTCCTCACTAGACGCCAAAAACTAACTAAGCTATTATGTTACAGTACGTTCCTGCAGGGTGTCTACAGATATATATCCACGTTAGATTTAAGACTTTTTAACACCACCTGATATGGAATTTAGGACCAAACCTGCAACTGACACACGTGTGTATCTGAGTAAACACACTGATGTCAGTTCAAAATTAACAGTAAGGAAAAATGACAACAGTTGGGTGAGTTTAAGTTTAATGTGTTAAATATAAAAGAAAACAAAATCTCATCGCTGTCATAAATGCTATTTATTATCGCAACTCTTCGGTCTGTCCGATGATTGGAAGCAGTCACTGGGTCTGTCATGTAATGTGACCTAAAATATTTAATTGAATTTGAATTTAAAACATATTAAAACTTGTTACAGACCTGCAGACACCCTGTCCTGCACCCAACTTACTTTACAGATTCAGCTGCACAGTAACACTGGATTAAATGTGAAAGCCCTGCACATACACGTGCCTCCTCCTGTACTAAATAAATGATGATCCATTTTAACAAAATGACACCAAACATACACATCAGAACGCACTCTGTGTCACATCTGCATTACAAGACATAACATGTCAGCTTAGACTCATGAACACATGTAGAGAGAAACTGAACCAGGAACCACCTGCATGCTTCTGTAAACCACTGATACAGCCAGGATGGTATGAAGAATGTAAATTATGTTCAAATTTAAAAGTGCTGCACTCATAAAAAAATACTTTTCCAAAGTGAACACAGCTGCACAGCAACACTACATTTACAAATCATGCAAAATGTGATTTATGTCACTGTGTGGCGTTTTTAATTAAAGTCTGCCAAGCTGTTCCACCCTCCCACTCACTCACCTGTCAGCAGCGACACTTCCGGGCCGCCGGAACAACGCAGGTAGTGACATAATCAAAAGGGTCAAAGGTCACGCAATGAACATAACAAAAAATGCTACTAAAATAATTTTAAAAACTTTATTTATATAGCGCCTTTCATACGTAAAATGAAGCGAACAATGCTTTAAAAAAAAGTAGCATATGATTCAAACTTTAAAAGTTAAGAGAGAATTAATGGAGGAAAATAAACTGTCAAAATATAAATTAAATAGAAAAAACGACAGCAGCAGGAGGAATCATAAACCGGAATATATTTTGATTATTACAACATACACAGACTAAAGATGTGTCTCCAGAGACACGCTGTAAATAATGTATAATAGAAACAGCAGGTTAGTCCTCTTCGTACTGCTAAATGTATCATACAAATATTCAACTAAAAGTTCATAGAAAATGATGTGTATTTTTTTTAACTTCTATAAATCAAATGTGACTTTATTCCGCAGCACATCTGACACTTTAAACGCGTCTGTCTGTGGCTACTTTTTCATTATAAGTTGAATTAATTTCAACTATTAACACGTAAAAAAAACTTTATTCATGAGTTGTTGGAAAGTTGCGGTCTCATTTGGCAAACCGAAAGACTCGACAGTGGAGTGATGAGAGCTGCGATTTAAAACTCCACCGCACACTAAACTCATTAACAGGTGAGTCCGACAGGTGACCTACACCTGCACCTGCACCTGCGCACAACACTTACCTTCACAGAAACTTTGCGGAGCCACACAAACAGGAGAAAAACAGTTCTTTAACTTCCACGCGAGCTTCCGACAAGAACACAAGGAAGGGAATCCCCGGTCATGACGTCACTCCACGGGGCTCCCACTCCTACTACGTCATCCGGCTGGAGCGCGGAAATTACAACCCAGCATTTCACTTTGGGAGGTGTTCTTCACAGTTATCCACACTGTAAAAATGAATTTGTTGCATCAACAGCAAAAAACAAGTCACCTTGCTGCCTTAAAAGATTCCTCGTTCTTTACACTTCCAAGCAAGTTCCTATCACTTGTTAAAGTGACTAATCTGAAAGTGACAGTAACAGTTTGATCAACTTGATATTTTAAGTTTAGTCAATAACATTTTTAGTATTACTAACAAGGACATTTAAGTTGTATGACCCTGCCGATCACTGCATGCAGAAATATACAACTGCTCTCTCTGTGAGGAACACTCTGTATGGCAAGCCGTTTTAACATTTAATAGCTAGACTGGATATTCATTACTGATATCTGCAACATAATTTTGCCTAGTCAGAACTCTAATTACAGATATCTGTAATTCAGTTTTGACTAGTAAGATTCAAACTACTTTTGCCATTCATGTGTATGGGGTTTGTCATTATAGATATCTCCAATGTAGTTGCGGATATCTGCAACTGAATTGTGGATATCTATAATTCCAGTTTGAGATATCTACAATTTAATTTTGACTAGTCATAATTCAAGTTCAAGATATCTTTCATCAGTTGAAGATATCTACTTGGACCTTTCTAGATATCTTGAATTAAGTTTCAGATAGTCAGAATGAAGTTGTAGATATCTTGAATTTGAATTATGACTAGTCAAAATGACGATGTAGATATCTCAAACTGGAATTAGATAAAACTCCAATTCAGTTAAAGATATCCGCAACTACATTGGAGATATCTACAAAGACAAACCCCATACACATGAATGGCAAAAGTAGTTTGAATCTTACTAGTCAAAACTGAATTACAGATATCTGTAATTCAGTTTTGACTAGTAAGATTCAAACGTCAGAATGACGTTATAGATATCTTCAATTAAAATTCATACTAGTCACAACGGTGTTGTTGATATCTATAATGGTAATTCCGGATAGTCAAACTTAGCGATTAAATGTTAAAACAGCTTGCCATACACTCTGAAACTGTTTTACACCTTTTTCTGTCGCTGTTCTCACACCATGAAATTAATTTGGTAAAGATTCTGGCAAAGTATTTTATCCATAAATGTGAGTTTAGCAATAATAAACCTAAGGATGTTGAACTCTGCATGAAGCTGCTCTTTGATTGGACCATGCAACAAAAGGCTGTTAAGACATTTAATATCTGTGTGTCTCATAATATCTTTGTGTCCCAGTCTGGTGTTTAAATAAAGAATTAAAAATCAAAAGACAAGATTGCATCAAAATTATACAAACTGGTGAACAGATCATCAGTACTGTAGGTAACTGGAATGCTGTCTGATAGAAACTGGGAACTGACCTAAGTGTATCCCTGGAGACTGAAGAGTGGGCTCATGTCTGGAAAACACTTCACAAAGTATCCAAATCAGTAAAGAATAAAAAGATAAATTATAATTTTGTGCACAGAACTTATTTCACTCTGTTCAAAAAATGATTGGCGACACTGTTCACTGTGACGAGACATCATGTGTTTTGAATACTGTACGGAAACTGGTGAAAACACAAGATGCCTGACAGCAACAAATTGGGAGCACGCAGCTCGGCTGAAAGAGGAACTGTGCAGATGATCTCCAAGTACTTTTACTGTAATCCCTTCAGTAAGCTCTGCTGTTTTTGTTCTTTCACAGCTTTGCAGCTTTGAAGTAAAATATCTGAGTATACAAGTACCTGTGTTTACTTTTTAGATATTAATATACACTTCAAACTTGTGCTGATGATTTGATGTGACACTCAGGGAATACAGATGTTAAGTAAAGTACAGTATTATCCCAGTCGTGTACCTCGGCCTCAGGGCTCAGCTTTCTGCAGAGATCTTCTGGTGTGTATATTATCAACACAGTGAAGCTGACGGTTTATGAGGTTTTTACATTTAAAAAACAAACAAAATCATTAGTTGGTTAATTCTTTGCTGAGAAACTGCAGCGTCTGAGGCTCATTTGAAAACAGAGGCAGGTGTCAGCACTGAATATCAATGAGATGAAATCCCACAGCTAACAGAGTGGACTCACCTCACATGAACCCACAGAGTCAGGAGCTGTTTATTAAAAATATGCAGGGTTTAATGAAGTACTTAGTGTAGTACATACAGTGGATGGCAGTCAGCATGGCCTCGGTTTGGAGAAGCAGGCTGGAGTACTGACACGAGAGTAAAGCAACGTTGAAGGGCTCAGCAACAACATGTATTTTAGTAACCAGGATAAAATCAGTATCAGTTTAAGTGAACACTTTATTGAGAGTATATTCACCGCTTTACCTTTCTGTCAGACAGCCTGTACTGAAGGGGAGCCAGCTTCAGTTCCCCGTCTTTGCTCTCGTCACAGTCACCAGACTCCATTGACAAAAACAGTGATTTTAGCTCGCTGAGCACAGGAGCTGCTGGTCGACTACTGCTTCAATCAGTCAGTTAGTTTGTGTTATTGTGTGACTTTGGTGAATCTGAGTTAACCCTTTAAATCACCAAAGTCACACAATAACACAAACTACATAACAGATGGAGGCAGCAGTAGACCAGCAGCTCCTGTGTTCAGCAGTGTTAAATCACCTGTTTTCTCAATGGAGTCTGGCTTTGAAGAGAGCGATGTAACAGCTTCGTTTACCGCTGGAAATCACTGTCTGACATTAATGTAAAGTGGTGAAAATACTCTCAATATAGCGTACACTTAAACTGATACTGATTGTTTTAGGTGGGACTTATTTGTCAGTGGCTAACAAAGTGTTTTGTTGCTGACCCTCATCACCAGCAGCAGATTGCTTTGCTCCCATGTCAGATCCGGCCTGCTTCTCCAAACTGGGGGCGTGCCGGCTGACATCTATATGTAACACACTGTCTATGGATAAGCACCCAATACAACCCCACTTCAAAAACAAATACTGGTAGAATACATTTAAATTAGGCACTAAATGCCTATTTCAAGATGGTCATCCATCAGTATCAAACTCACAGTGTGTGTCACAGTGTCACAGAGTCCTCTCATGATCCTTTACTGCAGACAGAACAGTCGATGGAAAAGAGCGCTGAGGTACAAATGGGTACAAAAAACACATTCAGACATAAAATCACTTTATTCTCTCAGTTGAATAACATCCTGCTGCAGAGGGGAGGAGAGAGGCCCATCAAAGGTTTTATAAGAGTTTAATATTTATCTGAGAGCATCTGGAAATAAAAACAGCAACAAAAACAGTGACAGTCACATCATGTGCTCACACTGCCGAAGAGGAAAGGTCATTCAAATCAAAAGCTTTCATCATCAGGAGACGCACATGTGATTAGATCCCATGAAAAAGTATCAGCGGTCCACTATAGTGAAAACACCTTGTATCTAATATCACCTGACAAATACAGTGTCATCTTTCAAAAGTCTTAGTCGTTTCTTAAAAACAGTTTATCACTGTGGTTTCTATCAAATGTCCCTCGAACAGGAGACAATGACCTTCATCCCAACATGAAAAGTGACTGTAATTTTGTTTGTGACGCACGAACACTTGAAAAGCTCCAGATTTAGAGGAGATATTAGCATAAATAGAATATAATATAATGAGTCCATAGCCATTGGTAGCTTTGTCACCTTCTACCTATGCCAATCCTCAATGCCTATGTGCAGTTTCACATAGATTGACCACGTCAGTGAGTAGAAAAACGTGGGACAGACAGAATGACTGACTGACAGAATGACACACTGACAGTTTCCGTGATTATGTACAGC
>NC_065526.1:3457530-3486979 GCF_006386435.1 Epinephelus moara | reverse complement strand
TCTAAATTGTCCGTAGGTGTGAATGTGAGTGTGAATGGTTGTCTGTCTCTATGTGTCAGCCCTGCGATAGTCTGGCGACCTGTCCAGGGTGAACCCTGCCTCTCGCCCGATGTCAGCTGGGATAGGCTCCAGCCCCCCCGCGACCCTCAAGAGGATGAAGCGGTTAGAAGATGAATGAATGAGGATGAAGGATTTTGTCTTCCAAATTAAAACTGTTATTTTACAATATTTAACGTTAATAGTTTTTATTGTAGGTCTTTGACTGTTATAATTTAGTCAAAAATAAAACTGTAAAATAACAGTATTTCTCTGCAAACCTTTGTTGCAATTTTCTGAAACAAATACTATTGTTTTTGCAATTTTTAGAATATTATCTTTTAAGATTTATAGTTTTTGTTTCTGTCATTTGAACACTTTTTGCTTCACTGAAGGTATTTGATTGTAATAATTCAGGATAAATCTGTAAGCATAATGTGTTTAATCATTATAATGACAGAAAAAACTGTAAAATAACAGTACTTCTCTAAAAATACCTTTCATTAAAAAATTCCATAAATGTATTGTTTTTGCACTTTATTTAAATTAGGACATTTTTACTTTTTGTTTGGCTGCTGCTGCTGCTGCTGCCATCCTTTTGAACTATTTCTATTTTCTTTTATTTCTTTGTAACACTGTTTATATCTACATATGGAACAGTTGCTCATTTATGGAGATCAGTAGTTCACCACCATGTTTCTACAGGAGCCCAGAACAGACAAACCAAACACTGGCTCTGCATGGGGACATTCATGCTCTGTGTGTTTTCACATTAGTTAGCAGCCTCACCATGATGAGCAGTGTTGGAAAACCCAGAGTTTTGTAACATGAAACTGCATTATTGAGTGTTTTCACCGGTTTTAATCACCAGGTCTGTTTGTGTTGGAAAGGAAGAGACCTGCGAACAATTCAGCTCCCAGTAAAAACCGTCTGATCGTCTGAATATTAAGTGATCAGAGAAAAAGGTGAGCACACATTAGCAGGCACTGGGTTAACAGCCCCTCTCCAACACACCAAACAGCACTAAAAAACACAGATTTGTAGCGTGAAACTTCTTTATGCAGTGTTTTTACAGGTTTAAATCAGCTGGTATGTTTAACCCTTTTTAGATAGGAACTGTGCAAATATGCAGGAAAGCCCAATCAGTCTTTTTTCAGCATTGGCAGTATAAAAACAAAATCAGGGAGTGCAGCAAAATGCCGCCTACCTACTTTTGTTTATATAGAATGTGCCTTTTTCGGGGCAATGGGGGGCGTGAGCAAGTAACAAAACGTGTAGCTCAGCGTGTGACGTAAACAGTGACGTGGGAGGGAAGCCGCGGCTGGTCAGTCCTTCGGCGATTCTCTCGTAAGTCGGCCCGTTCTTCACCGTCCCCGTCATCTGACGGTTAATGGCCTCTTCGTTTGCGAGGACAAGGAGGGCGCGCAATTCCTTGTCTCCCCAGTTGCTCATCTTTACAGTGTCTGTCAGGTTTGTGTTTCCCTCTTGCTACTAGCTGCTCGCTAATTCCTGCTATCAGCTGTTTCCTGTTTATCCACCGCCAGTGGCTCGCACAAGCGGCGTCATCAACAGCTCCTCCCACAAGTCATCAACAGCCCCTCCCATTGCGGAAGGCCACCTCGGTCTGTTTAAACTAAAAGGGTTCCGCCAATATGTCTACCCTACGAGGCGGAAAACTGGGCTCCTCGGATCAACTCGCCAATCCGGCTCTGTGTGTCTAAACGCTCACAGCTTGCCGGCAAAACGGCCCGACATTCGCGGAAAATCTGGCAGTGTAAAAGGGGCTTTTGTTTTGGAGAGGAAGAGACCTCTGTGAATAATTCAGCTCTGAAGGAATTCGAACCAGAAGAAGTTTCAGCTGGTTGCAATCTGCACTCCTCAACGCAAGAATCCTACATACTGCTCCTTCAAAAAAATGTAAATGGTAAACTGAAAAGCAACATCTCTTTCTTGAAACATTGTCCCTGTTACTCTTGACATACACACACACACACAAACACACACACACACACACACACACAGACAGATACATATAGATATATATATATATATATATATATATATATATATATATATATATATATACAGTCATACACAAAAGAAAATACTCATATTTTGTCCAAAACACATCATGCACGTGCAAAATTACTCATTAAAATACAATAAACACAGATTCAATCAGTGCTTTCCAGGTAGTAAAATCTTCTATCTGACCAAAGAACGAACACACACGCACGCACACACGCACGCACGCACGCACACACACACACACACACACACACACACACACACACAGTCTAACAGGATCTGAAGAACAGAACAGAGCAATCTTAAAATAGATTGATTTCGTGTCTCGGTGGCCTTTAGTATTTCTACTTAATCGCTGGCGGTCGGAGGATTTGACTAATTATCTGGATGAAAAACGGGCAGAAGCAGTCTGTAATTGAAAAAGCAATAATTTGACTCCAGCTGTCTGCTGCTCGGCCGCACAGCAGCTCTGACACAGTTCACATGGACGAGCCGCGCTGAGCTGCTGCTTCAGGTTTCTGATAAAACAGATCTTTCTTTTTTTTTCTTGGCTTCCAACTTCATTAAATCTGCTCATGAACTTTAAACAGGCTGTTCACAGAAATCCATCAACATCCAAGACTAATGTTGATCGATCGGAGGATTGGATCAAAGTGTGTTCGTGTCTTTATCTTTTCTTTTTCAGTTTGGTTGTTTGGGGCGTCTTCTCTGAACGTTTCATCTTCTGTTGGGAAGAAAAACATTAGAAAATCCAGGTAATTTCACACCGCAGAAATTCAGCTGTTTTGGCTTCATGCACCGCTGAGCAACTTTCATAGGACTAAACGGGACCACACCTCCAACACTGTGTGCACTTCTCCTTATTCATCCTTAGCTTGGGCAGAGTGGTGCTTTAAGTTAAATGCTAACATCAGCAAGCTAACATGTTCACAGTGACAATGCTAACATGTTTATGTTCAGCAAGTGTTCACCATTTTAGTTTGTTAGCATGCTGACATTAGCAAATCAACAACTGTGTTTCAGGGAGCAGGTGGACTTTCCAAAATTAATCTGGCATTTTGAAAAATAAAATCAAAACAAATCTCAAGAGCTCTAACTCTTACATATTAATTACTGTAGTAAATTACTGCACTACATCGATATAGTTATCGTGAGTGTTACTTTTTCAACCCAATTGCCAGACAAAAAAATGCTAGTGTTGTACGTTTGCACACTATTATGTGGCAGATATGTTAAAACTTAACTTTTCAGCAACACTAACTGGGTTTACATCCAAATGTGTCGCAAATTTTAAGCGAATTTTGTGAAAATGTGCAAAAGAAAATGTGAATTTATGCATGTTACCATTCATTATTGTTTTGCGAGTATTGGGAGTCAACAGGTCGAGCAGTAGGTGGCGCTTCTCGTGAAAAATAAAAAATAAAAATGCAAAAGAACACCCGTAGAGTAAGAGGGCGCCGTGAGATGACGTCATTGAGAGCGTCTCATGTCCACAACTGATGTAAACAATGTTCGCTTCTTTTATTAATTCAAAGAAACTCAGTTTTGTTGTCGCTCCAGACATATCTCACGCTCTTCCTCTGCCGCCATTTTTTGACTGTGGACTCGTGGAGCGGAAGTGAAGTAGAAGTAGGATCCGGTAGCCTATACGTCATTGTTTATTCGCTAAATCTGTTTCCATTACCAAAAGTCGCATTTTCTTAATATCGATACGCTGACTTTTCCACCCCCTCCAAGCATAAAAACTTTTTTGCGATATTTCGGCCTTTTTTCGGATTTCTGTCATTTTTTTCCGCAATTGTTGAAAATGCAAATAAAAATAGGTGGATGGAAACCCAACTACTGTGGTTAACATGCAGTTATGTTTAGGCACAACAGGCACTTGTTTATGGGCAGGAAAAGATCAAGTTTTAGTTTAAAATACCCGGTTTAATGACACAGCTGGTTTTGTTGCTTGTTGGTCTGCAGCTTGGCGGGCGTCTCTCCAAAGTGTCACGACATCCACCATCCCTTCAATCTCCAGGTGACAAAGTCAGCTTATATACTTCATCACATTAGAAACGTTGATAAGATACATATGAAGTGTGCAAATGTAGCATATACATGTGTGGCATCACACCTTCCTGCAGTCCAGAGTTTCAAAGGTGCGACCTCCTGGTCCCAGTCCGGCCTCACCGACACACAGACACTGCGAGATGTTTGGTCAGGAGTAGATTGATAGAGCTCGGCAGAACACTTCTGAATATCCTTGTGTCAATATGTGGGTGTAAAGTGATTGGTGATGGACGAGTCTGCGATCAATACTCGTGTCCATGAATGGAAACAAATTCATCATCCATGTTATTTCACTGGCTGAGAGGAACACGCCGTCCCCGAGCAGGAGACCATCCGTCCTGCCGGCAGCTGACAGGACACGTGCTGCTGATGAACAGGACACTGGACCGTAACACTGCGGTCACAGGTTCAGCTGGGAATGTCCTCCTGAAGCGTTTTGAGACAAAGCGTCAAACCTCCACCTGCTCACAGTGACAGTGTCAAATATACCGTGTGCCAAAACTGCATCCAGGGCCTCCTCAGAAGACACTCTTTATATGTTCACAAGGATGTTTCCTGAAACTGAAAGAGATGTCCCCTCTCACTTGTTCTGGAGCTTTCGACTGTGTCACACAGACTTTATTCAACCCAGTCTCACTCTGAAGTCGTCGGAATCCAGCGCTTGGACAGTGACTTGCGACGTCAGACACTGAAAAAGCCGTCTTTAAACATCAGCATTTAACGGCGCTCAGCAGCGTCAGCGGAAACAAGCGGGACAAGAACAAAAGTTACGGCGGGACAAGAACAAAAGTTACGTCCAGATAGGGCGGGTAGGAGGGGTGATGGTGGTGGATGGGTCCAACAAACACTGACTCTCACTCTGCGTTCGTGTCCCATAAGATTACAAACCCAAACCCTGTTCTTTTTCCCCCAAACCCAACCACGTGTGTTTGTTGTTGGAGGGAAAACAAACATTAATTTGCGTTGTTGTACTAATGTAGTGCTTTTATTTTGAAAGAGACTGTATGTAAACGTACAATTTCCTGTGAAAACTGAAGTGTATATTGAAAGAAGACAATGCATGTAACAGGAAGATGAGTCGTTGATGAGGAGAGGTAGTTTTGAACACAGCTGTAGGGGCGTGAAATGGCTGCTGTCCACATAAACTTTTGTTCTGCCATGCTAAGTGCACCATGTTGAACTTCTGGCGTTTGCTACTAATAAGTCAGAAGCTGATAATTACAGTATCTCTGACGTGCCAGGAACGTACACATTT
This sequence comes from Epinephelus moara, assembly GCF_006386435.1. Classification (NCBI taxonomy): domain Eukaryota; kingdom Metazoa; phylum Chordata; class Actinopteri; order Perciformes; family Serranidae; genus Epinephelus; species Epinephelus moara. The sequence continues at coordinate 3,481,605 of NC_065526.1, read as the reverse complement.
GCTTGTGTTTCTGATGATGATTCAAATTCTTTATATGACTGCATGAGTTTGATTCGTGAGGTGCAATAGATACCGTGCATGGTCAGTATAGACTTTGATACATACAGCTAGCATTTAAGTACTTTGAAGGACAGATTTTGGCTGATGATGGTTCATGTTTGTAACCTCTTCAGGCACTTGTGTGTTATTTAGCACCAGTGTTGGGCAGTTGCTAGTAACGCGTTCATATTCCCATTGCTTTGATTTTGTTGGGAGGAAAGACGACAAGAACTCTGTTGCTGCAGGTAGTCGGACTAATACTCTTTCCACTTCAAAAAACACGTCCTCAAACCTCTGCTCTGAAACACCTCGGCTACTATGACGGACAACACAACAATGTGAAGCTCCAGGTAAATAGGGCCTGAGCTACACGCAACGGTGATCACCCTGACATTTACACAGAGGCACACATCTCAGTTTTATGGGGTGTAACAGGTAATAACAAGTAACAAGTAATGTAATGAGTTTGGAATGAATTACTGTTGGCAGGGAGTAACAAGTAAAGTAAGCTTTAAATTCGAAAATCTGAGCAAAAAAAATGATGATTTTGTAGCAGCTGTAGTTGTTAATGTCTTTGCTGCTGCAGAAGAGACGGCAACATTATTAAAATCAAACTAGAATCTAAGTCTTATTCTCCTTCTTTCATGTCAGAATCATGAGCACAAAGTCACCAGAGCTGCAGAAAAAACAGTCTCTCTTCTTTGCTCTGATGCACAAACACACTTGTGCTCCATATTCAGCAGCATCGCACTTTGTCAGTTCTGATTATGAGAACAAATGACCCTCTGCTCGCAGAGTGCTGCAAATGGCCTGGTTTGTGACTTACAATCAAGGCGTCTTCGTTTTTAGGGACAATTTACTCCAGCAGTCTCCACACAGACTGTAAATCAGCTGTGAAGACATGAAGGAGGAGGTGAGGAGGTTCACCAGAGCTGCGCCATTACACAGATACGCTGGGAGTAAGAAGGTAAAAGCTTTGATTTAGTGTCACGGCGTCTTGTTTTACTCTTGTCAGGAGTTAGTTTAGCTGAGTGCAGATCCAAGTTTTAGAGCTCAAGGTTAAAGGATGCAGAGTGAGGTGTTCCCACAGTGGTAACGTATTTAAATTGAGACATATTCTGTGTGTTTGCAGTTACCCTGGAATATCATTTATAAACCTTTAACTGTGACGCTGCTCTCACAAACGTGCCTGGCCTCCCTCTGCTTTGGACAGACGTCTAGTGGCCTGAGACGTTTATCTTATATGAGGCAAGCATTTTCTGGGAGTATCTTTAACTTTGAGTTCTTATATTTCTGCCAACTTTCACTTTTACTTCATTATATTTCCTAAATAACATGAATACTTTTACTCTGATACATTTCCCCTACGCATTTTAGTTACTCCCTACAAAACAGGGAAGGAAGGGAGGAGGGGACGGACGGACAAATGAAGTGAAGGGAGGGAAGGAAAATTGGAATTGGATTTTGTTAAATGAAATCCTTTTAGTTGTGTTTTTCTTCAAGTGTAATGTACGCTCCAATTTTAAGGCCGTGTACATGGCACAAAGAAAGAAACCTCATAATATTCAAAATCCTGACAGCTTGCTTTTTTATTAGCAGCAGTGACTGGTACATATACTTTCAAGACTTAATTTAATATCATAGAATTACATATTTATTTCTGTCGCTCTTCTCTATTTCCTCTCCTTCTCCCTCTCCTCCATGCATGTTTATGGCACAAACTGTGCAAGATGAAAATGAAGTAATTGCATATCGCCGCGTTGTCAGTGGCCCAACCAGCGCTGGGACATCAACAAAAGCATATGGTTAGGTTTAGAACATCATGGTTTGGCTCTTAATTAATACCAGAGCGAACGGTGGGCTCCTGGGTGAAAGTCCAGGGTTTGTGGGACCCATCCACCTCCCCATCCCGCCTGCCCTTTAAGGACTTTCAGCTCCTTATATTACGTTGTTACCGGCAGTGTTTCAACCTGATGCCATCCAGCAGTGTATCATACCGCCGTGACAGGTGTCATCTGGCCGTGTTATGAACTGATCCTGCCCATCAGTGTATCACCTGGTGCCGTTTCATCTTGAGTGAAACTGCTTGGGCAGTGACTTGCAGTGTCAGAAACCAATACAAATAAGCATCCTTTCACCTCGACATGATACACGGCACCCAGCGGTGTCACAGGGAAACGCAGCTGGACACGGACGAAAGTTAAGGTAGCGAAAGTCCGACTGGGGCTGGCAGGAAGGCTGGTGGACGACTTTCACCCGAGAAAGCGGTGTTCGCGTCCCGTAAGACTCTAAAGCCAAACCCTGCTCTTTTTCCTAAACCTAACCATGTGTGTTTGTTGTTGAGGGAAAAAAAAAAGCTGAATACGCCATTAACAAACATTAATTTGCGTTTTGTACTGATGTAGTGCTTTTATTTTGAAAGAGACTGTATGCAAACTGTACATTTCCTGTGAAAACAGAAGTGTATTTTGAAAACAGATCATGACCAAACGTGGACATGTGACGAGGTCGGAGTGAGGATGTGTTGGTCCTACAGAGCTGCTGGTCACTGCTGAAAACAAAACTGCTGATTATATTTAAGTCGGGAATAAGATTCAGAATCAGGAATATTTGTGTATCAACATCTGTGCTGGATTACAGGTGTTTGAGTGTTTCCTGTTTCTCCTGACAGACGGACGGACTGAGGGTGTAACCCAGTGAGTGATCTGGTTTCCTTTGGAGTGGAAGGGTCTTTGTCAGAGTTCCAGCTGGTGAATAATTGAAGGCGTTACAGGCGTTGTTATATCTGCATGATGTGGCCGACTCCTGAGCAGCACAGGACGCATGTTTTATTCATGCGCTTCATCCAACTTTCATAATACAAGGTGAAAAGACACAAAGGGAAGTGACTACGATGGCAGAGGAGCTGCACACACACTAATGAAGAAAATGAGAAAAACAAGAGTCACAACTTTCATTTACCCAGAAAGCTTTGCTGAGACTTTTATTCATTTCTTAATTTTTATGACTTTTTTTTTTCTTTCAAAATTCAGCCTCCCTCTGCTGCAGCTTCACACTGTTCACACACTATGAGAGCTGTGAGCTTCCCCATTCAACCAGCTGTCTGATGGAGATGATACTGGGAGGATCACTGGAGCAATTGAAGGGAAAATATTTATCACATAAATATTTTATAAAATGTGAACAAGTAATTTAATAAAATACAAGATTAGACTTTTCTGCTTTTCATAATAAAACCTGTATATTTTTTTTTACAACAGTAAATTAATAATATACACATAAAGGCTCTGTAAAGACATTAAAGGAATATTAAGGCTGTTTCTTTCTTACTATCAAAAGATATTATGACATTATAGTAATATTTTATGATAGTAGAACAACCCCCTGGACTGCACTGTGGTTGTTGGTTGAGCAGGAAACAGCTGCACAGCTTTCCCTCGTCTCTGCTGCTCTCAGACGTCGAGGAAAAGAGATTCAGTTTCATCAAAACAACAAGACGAGCAGAAAAAGAATCCCTGACATCAGCACTTAATTTTAGTGAAAGCATCTTCAGACCGGCGTGGTTCCTGTTACATGATGTCTCCTCAGCGCTCAGCACTTTGCCTGAGATGAATCTCAATAAACATGATCCTGAACATGAGACCTCCAGCTCGTCACAAACACAATCACTGCTGAATAAATGTCCAGCTTTGGCCTCTTTAAGCTCCACGTTTTCATCAAACAAGCTCTGATCAGCAGAAAATAATGACGGAACTGCACGTGTCTGCAGACCACGGACATGTTACATTTGTATGTTACTATGAAGCGCATGTGTTGAAATTTTCCTTTTTAACAACGGTGTGGTTAATGTGTGATTAGATATAGGCACAAAGGCCACTTGGTTGTGGTTAGGAAATGATTATGTTTGGGCTTAGAATACCTGGTTTTGGCAGTTTGAAATGCGTCGATGTCGCCGTAAAAAACAACTGCTTTTCATGGCGCTGTAGGCTGTGATAAAAACTGCAATGGGTTGATAAAAAACGTCCATGTTTGGAGGTTTAAAAGCAGCTGAAGACACAGCAAAAACTCCCTAAAAAGCAACCATCTTTTTGTTTGATGGTCTCAAACAGCCGTCTTGCTTGGGTGTCACGCCGTCCACCACCATACGTCACTTTATAAACGTTGATATGGTACACATGTAAAAGACTACCTGGTGAACAAAGTGGAGCATTTAGCAGCTAGAGACGGATATTTCCCTCAGGAGTTGGTGGAGACCAAAAACAAAGCTACAAGAGAGTGAAAATTTGACTGACATTCATCAGGTGGACACAAAGACTCCCAACGAATCATCATGTCGATCTGCGTGTGCAGAATGTATCAACAGCTGTTTGCTAGTCTCGCCACCAGACAATCAGAGATCTCCGCCTTCTGATAGTCTAGGGAAAACTCCTTTCTAAAGTGTGTTTAACACACCGGAGAAAACGGCCGGCAACAAAGCAACGCCTCTTGCATTTTTGAAAAGGACACGCCCTCACCGAAATTTCCTCGTCCGCAAGGAAACAAGTCAAATGTGTGCTCAGTCCACAAGATTGTGGAAATGAAGGACTTACAGCGACTTTGTTTCAAACTTTTAACGCAGTCGGACTATGTTTACGAGCACGAGAGTTCAGCGAGCCACCGAAGGACCGCCCTGCAGATTTACTATTGGTTCTGCAACGTAGGGAGTTTTTTTAAACACTGAAATTGTATCCGCCCATCTAAACACAAAAGCAGGGAGAAAGACACTTTGCTTAACTAAAGACTGACTTGTGAGTCTAGCTGTTTGCTAACACGTTGGCCATCTTTAAACAATGTAGTCTGTTTTTGCCCCCTAGTGGACAGAAGTAAACTCATGCAGCTTTACAGGGGCAGATCTCCAGAAACACAATTAATCATTTCCTGCAAACAGTTTTCATTCAAACTATTTCTTCTGAAAAATAGTCCAAACAAGAACTGTTAGCAGCGTATTTCATACATCCTTTAAAGGCTCAGTGTGTTGGATTTAGGGGGATATACTGGCAGAAATGGAAATCAACAGTAAGTATGTTTTCTGTAGTGTAAAATCACCTATAAAAAACCTTACTGTGCATTCCCGCCAAAAGCTTCACGAGCGTCATAAGCAGCTGGCAGCCATTCATTTTCAATGCACGCTGGCGATGAAGGGCATCAGGGGCGTCGGCTGCAGAGAGCGGCGTGATGCCAGCGACCAGAGCGTCAAGGAGAAGTTGAGAGAAGCTGAACTTTATGCAAATGAGCAGCGCCGCCGCCGAAGCAGCAGCCAATTGCAGACTGGGATTCAGATATGGAGGTCTGGATGCGACCAGCTGTACCAGCCAGTGAAATTCCCCGTGGAGTTGGCGGGTTTGCAGGACTCTGTGGACCCAGATGGCCCGACGGCTCAGGACCCTGTGTTTCCTCAGCAAATACACCGATGCAGTACAAAGGAGGCTTCCGAAAGTGCTATCCATGAGCTCCCGCTTATTTATTACCAATTACATTTCTCAGTGGTCCTACGTGCCAACAGGAGGGTCAAATCATAACTATAAAAGACTCATGAAGGCTAAATGTGTTTATTAGCGTTATTTAAATTGTGTAATCAAAGTCAAGAATAATACATAGTGAAGACATAAATGATAGTAGCCTACATTTGTTCATCCTTGTAAAGTGCACCACCGGTCAGCCTAGATGGACACATCTGCAGCGCCTGGCCCCGCCCCTTTTGCCACTACAAGCGCCTGCTGGAGCGACCAGAGCGACCAGAGTGCCCGACGGCGACTATGAAGCTTTTGGTGGGAATGCACTGTTAGAGTGAGCTGTTTATACCTACATGGGGAGCAGGTCCTTGTCTACAGAGATCAGCAAGCTGCACCGCCATGTTTCTACAGTAGCCCAGAATGGACAAACCAAACACTGGCTCTACACAGGGACCCTTTTACATCGGCCACCACAGTCAGCAACACCTCTGCAATGAGCAGTGTCGGAAAAACATGCTAAATGGACTGCAATTGTACAGCAACTTTGTAGTCTTCTGACCAGTCAATGCATTTGCACACTACATGTCACATTCACCCATTCACACACACATTCACACACTGGTGGCTGAAGCTACCATACAGGTGCCACCTACTACTCAGTAAGCATTCACACACACTCACACACCAATGGAACAGCCATCGGGAGCAATTTGGGGTTCAGTATCTTGCTTGCCAAAGGATACTTTCACATGCGGACTGGCGGAGCTGGGTATCGCTGATCAGTGGATGACCCACTCTACCTTCTGAGGCACAGCTGATAATTTGGCTCATGGTAAAAACCTTCTGAACAATGAACACTGAAGGATTCTAACCAGGAGGAGTTACAGCTGGATTGCCACCATCATAAGCACTACAGCCACTAGAGGTTGCTGCCTAACAATAAACGTATATATAAACCGCAATAAGCTCTTTGTACAACGATGTCTGGGGACAGTTTTTTGGACTCGGAGCGGTTAAGATTTTGAGATTTCTTGATCAAAACGTCAGTCTGAGAGAAATTCCTTTAACATTAAAGACTTAACTGCATCTTCCTGGAGAATCCCAGAGTGTAACTGTGGGTGGATAAAAAGTGGAGGTATCATTGTGTGTGTTAACCTTCATGAGATGAACACGTGAGGCCGTTCTGTGATTCAGCCTCCGGAGACGCTCGCTGACTTAAAGCCGTCATGAATCAAGCTGCTCGCGTCTCCAGCCACATGAAAAATGACTCCAGCTGTCGGCTCCCGCAGGATTGAGCTGCTGCTGAACTGACACTCACAGTTCACCAGATACCACGACTCAGCATAAATGCTAAAATAAACATATCAATCTCACCCATCGGCATAAGTCACCATGTGACCTCTCTGAGCGGAGGCTTCATTCAGAGAACCTGCCCTGAGGCCTCACTGTGTTACTCTGATGAAACCAGGAGAAAGAAATCTCTCTGATATCAGAAATCTTTTGTGCCTAATCAATTCTCAAACGCTGCAGATGCATTTTTGCCTTAATTGTGATGTTTTTATCCATGTGTTGCAAACCAGGGGACTTCTGGGGCAGCATTGATTATTGATTTTCTTAACAGTTTTTGACGTTGAGGTGTGAAAGACTCAGCTGTCAGGGGTCACATGTGAAGATCCCTCAGAAAGCAGCTTTTATGATGTATCCAATGCGTTTATTCTGGATTTGACTCCAGTGTGGTTTGAAGACAGTGATTGATTGTTCTAATTAAATATGACTGGAGGGTGTGCAGCAGGCTGAAACACCTGCACCTCACATGACCGCCACTGTTTAAGATGTTTTCCTTTACTGAGCCGTAAGCACCAGCACTGGGGGTGAAGGTGCAGACTGGAATGGTGGTTTTCAGTTTGCAGTGCAGGAGGCGCAGTCAGTGTAATGTCCTGACCTCAGTGGAGAGTTCATTTCACCACGGTTCAGCTGGATTAGAGACCACAGGGTCCTGTAAGTGACAAGTTTGATCACGGCGTGGAGGTGAGAAAAAGCAGCTCTGTAGTGCAAGAGTCCTGGGCTGTGTCTGGAGTCACTGACTATATAGAGCACTACGTTTTCTGTCTGCTTTTTTATTCCAGCGTCCAAATTCTGAGCGTATAAATGAGGTGGAAAGTAACTAAATACCTTTACTCAAGTACTGAGCTTAAGGTCAGGTACTTATCCAGTACAGGGTGAGATGTAGCCTAATTGCTGTACTGCAGTTTATGTCCAACTCTTTCTGGCACCACAGACAACAAAATGCTAAACAAACTAAATAAGAGTAAAAACCAAATGACCACCCTGATTACCAAAAACTAGGGATGTACGATATTGGATTTTTTGCCGATTTCCAATATGCCGTTATGTAACAACTTATTTGGCTGATAACTGTTACCGATATTGATATATCCATTTTTTCTCCACTTAATTTCAGTGATCATCAAGTCTTTTATTATACATGCATACTCTTATCATGACGGCCCACCAGCAGATGGAGATATGAAATACTATCCTTTTCATTGAATAAAACATTTATTCATTGTGCAAAATAAGAAAAAACATGTTGATCAACCTTTGCTGATCAACCAAAAGACCAAGTCTGAAGAGTGGCTTCAAGCACCAAGAAACACTAACAGCTCATTTAAATCACTGCTTCACCATGGATAGAAGTTTTCAAACTATAAGACACCTCAGCGGGAGGGCGCAGAGGAGTTGAAGTGTGGTCGGAGAGATGTGAGGCAAAGATATTGTGTGAGGTAAAAGGCACAGGTGCCTGCAGGTTTTTAAATAGAAAAAAGAAGTTAGTTAATATAGTTTGGCTGCTGATTTGGCCGCTCACCAACACAGTCGGAGCTGAACTCCATAAGCTGACAAACTGCTCATGGAGTTGAACATCGTACTTTTTGTCTGAGTCATAACTCAGTCAAGTCTGAGCACACAGACGTGGAACACATTTTAAGATTCAGTGTGACTGACACTCAAATTTCCATCACCAACAAAAGTCCATGATCTGCTTAGAAATCATGGGAAAAGACACTTCAGAACTCCCCTGAGAATCATCATGTTTTGGGGTTTTCTTCAGTATCAAAGTAATCCAGAGACAGCTGTTAGTACAGACATTAGTACACGGCAAAAAAAGAACTGGTAATAGCTCATTTGGCACACTTTGTATGGTAAACAAAGACAGGATAAAAACGTGAATTAACATGTTTTGTGAGGTCATAATGATCCACAAGTGAACTGAATATAATCAGTTCACTGTTGAGTCTCAGTTTACGTTTGTGCCAAATTTGTAGAAATTCCTTCAGGGTACTTTTGAGATATTGCGTTCACAAGAACGGAACAAACCTGAAGGCCGCCTTGAGATATCACGTTCATGAGAATGACATGGACGCAAATTCACAATGACCTTGACCTTTGACCACCAAGTTCAAATCAGTTCATTTTTTAAGCCCAAGTTAATGTTTGTGCCAAATTTGAAGGACTTTCATCAAGGTGTTCTTGAGATATCGAGTTCACAAAAATGGGACAAACCAGGTCACAGTGCTCTTGACCTTTGACCATCAAAATCTAATCAATTCATCCTTAAGTCCAAGTGGATGTTTGTGCCTAAATTTTAATGAAATTCCATACGAGTGTTCTTGAAATACCGCATTCACGAGAATGGGACAGACGTATATACAGACAACCTGAAAACGTAATGCTTCTGGCCACCGCTATAGAGGGCGTGGAGGCATAAAACAACAACAACCAAAAAACAGGTCTCAAGTTGTAGCCGACAGAACAATTCACGAATCCATTATACTTCCTGTTTACAATCACAAGTGTTTTTTAATATAACTGAGGCTGCGAATGTCCCTGTGGGATGTCTCCATTTTGTCTGAGGGGGAGGGGGCCACAGTGTCCGACTATCAAAGCCCCTGCTATAGACCATTTATGGAAATGACATGCAGACACCCTGGAGATTTACTCAGTGAACAGTTCCCAGTCAAAACCAGTCCAGAAATCAAATTTGTCTCACATAGTTGGGCGCTTAGAAACACTGACTGCAGGTGGCTGGTGGTAATGAAGACCTGTGGACCCCCAAAATGTCCGAAAGAGGAGGCAACTAATCACTTACTCACTAACTTATCACTAAAGATATACAGGAACTCACAAGCACAACATTTTGTTACGAGAAGAGTTTTAGAATATAAAAATATCAAAGCCATAGGGTGGCTCTCTGCAGTTCTTCAGCTTTGACGCTCACAGAGATAAAGCGTTTCTTATTGGCTCTTTCTTTACACGATGCTGCAGAGCGAGCCGCCCATCACAGCTCTGCATCTGTCCTTGGCTGCAGCACAGGACGCCTGGCCCAGCAGAGATACAGGCAGAGATACAGAGAGAGGGGGGTTACTCTGAAGAGAACGGCTAAATAATTCATCCCAGAAGGGGAAGGAGGGAGAGAGGGAAGATGAAGAGTCTGGAGAAAAAAGGAAAACCACTCAGGAAACAAAATGTCTTTGGATTTCCTCCCCATCAATCCTTGAAGTGTCCCTTTGATTCTGCTTTACACTCCGAGTGAGAATCAAACATCCAATCTGAATTTTCATCCCCAGCAGGGATCCAATCTTCTCAACATAATTTCTGTGCTCTGTGTGCAGCCGGGCGGCGTCCTCAGAGGACGTAACCCTGCAGAGTGTCGGTATGGCGTTAATTAAGCCGAGCTGCAGTTACCTCAGATTTAAAGCTGGCAGGACTCGCAGGTTTTACTGTTTGTCATTTGCCTGAACAGCACAACACATGCTGACATTGATACCAGGCCACAGAGGCTTGAAAACCTCCCATCAGCCCCCGGGGCAGAGCCACATGTACAGGAAACACAGAGCAGCTGAACTATTCATCACACAGACAGTTCTGTTAATGCTACTGTGGAGGACACACTTCAGAGGTCAGAGGTCACATAAACAAGACCTGAGTGAATCCTGCTCATACATGCTGATATGTAATTGGACCAAACAAACCATATATGCAGTGACATGTTTAAAGATTTTTACAACCTCTACTGCAAAATCTCATAATCTATACATCACCCCATCTTTTAAGTTCGATATGTTCACTGGTTCACAGGCAAGTTATCACATTTAAAATAGTTTTCAGAACATCAGGACCTCAAGCCAGTGAAAGATGAATGCCTTCAATGTCCAGGTGAGCATCACTTACTGCAGCAAATACGTTTTGTTTTTTGTTTTTTTTGAGAAACAATTTGTCAATTTATCTGAACAGACAGTTGAGCAAGTTTCAGCAGAACTTTGTTCAACTTTTCCCGTTACTGTTATCCTTTGCTATACTCTGTGCAATACTCGTCTACGGTGAAAAGAAAACCAAACATTTAAGATGGATAAAGATGGTGCTGAGGGTCACAGTCCTCAGGGAGACATTACATTATGTATCATCAAATTTTAAGTTAGCTAACGTTAGCGAAACACTAGTCAATGTAAAGCCACATCTAAAGGAGTTGGCCCAATGTCACATCACCAGTGTCAGCCCCACTTGCTTCCTTCTTACTTCTGTGGTAACGTCAGAGACTGTTGATAAATGGAGACGGCCCACTTTAGATTCAGTATCTGAGACACTGTAAGTTTCTCATATTAGCATGCTAACATTTGCTAATTACCACTAACCACAAAGTTCAGCTGAGGCAGATGGGAATATCATCAGCTCTTTAGGTCATAAACCAAAGATAATATAATAATATATTCACTAATGTCCTAGACAACAATACAGTAAGCGGACTACTAATAAATGATATAAGTGACCACCTACCAATCTTTACAGTATACGACAAGAACTATAAGAACAATACTAAAACAAACAAGAAACAACATTCCAGTAGGATAAGATCAGAAGAAACAATATATGCTTTTCAGCTGGAAAAGAGACATCAAACATATCCACACCAAAATATCAAGAAGCATTGCAGTATTAAACAAAGCAAAACAGGTTTTAGATCACAAATCACTCCACATTCTGTACTGTTCACTGGTTTTACCGTATCTAAGTTACTGTGCAGAGGTCTGAGGCAGCACTTACAAAACTACACTACAGTCATTAATCATTCTTCAAAAAAGAGCAATACGCATCATTCACAAAGCTGGATATCAGGATCATACAAGCCCATTATTCTTACAGGCACATACATTAAAACTGGAAGACCTGATCAATTATCAAATAGCACAAATAATGTTTAGGGCAAACAATCATTTACTAGCAGCAAATATTCAAAACATGTTTTTGTATTTCTGTTTGGGGAGTGAAGTTATGGAACAGTCTGGATGGGGAGCTCAAGAAATGTCCAAACATGAAGCAATTAAAAAAAAGATATAAAGAAATGATTTTCAAAAGGTACAGTCACGACAATCCTTAGCAGTATATTAGTATATTGTTTGCCTTATTTATTTATGGTGCTAGTTATTTTCCTAGATCACCTCACATTTGTTTTGTAAAATTGTATTTTGGTATATGTTGACTGTGAATTTATGTTTTTGAAAAATTCTGTAAGACTCTGTTAATTGAAATGAAAAGTTTATGTTGTTAATTATTGTAATGGGAAGCTAGTTAATTAACAGAAAAAGGGATTTATGGCTAGGGGGTGGGATTAAATAAGTATGTACTTCTTCCCACTCCTTTTCGGAAATGTAAACCGAATTGCGAAATTGCTTTGTTTCTTATGACACTTCTGTTTACATGTTCGAAATAAATAATAATCTAATCTAATCTAAAGTATTGGACACATTGAAATGTTGACCTGCTGATGGCGATAGATGAAAAGTCAAGGGATCATGAAGTTTGAACCACATTTCAGGGCAATCCATCGGATAATTTAGACATTTCAGTCTGGACAAAAGTGTTGGACCAAGCAACCAAACAACAGGTTGACATCGCCATCCTTGGAGCCACGGTGTTAGCATGACAAATTTTTTTTTATCAACTTTCTGAACCAGTTCCATCACTGAAAAACTGGGCTATCATAACGCAGGTAGAAAAGAAAAAAACACAGTTCGGTCACACTGTTGAAATTAAATGATCCATCAACCAAACTTAGGGTGCTTTCACACCTGCCCTGTTTAGTTCAGTTCAGCTGAACTCAGGTTTGTTTGGGCAGGTGTGAACACAGCAATCACACTCAGGTGTGCACCAAAACAACCGGACTGAGACCTTCTTGAAGAGGTGGTCTCAGTCTGGTTCCAAANAGAGCAGCTTTCTCACACAAGGCATTTGATCTGGTCCTCTTGTAAATGCTGCTGTGAGAACACGAACCAACTCTAGGCAATTATACAACTTTGTGACAAAATGAGTCCCTGATTCAGACCAAAGGAGACGACTCTAGGGCTGACAGCAGCCTAAAACAAAAACTTAGAAATGTCTGCAGCATTACAGAAGTAAGCACAGACAGTCAAAGTAAAATGAGGAGACAAGTGCATCAAATTTAATGGCATTTATAATGGACAGATTATTTTAATAAAACAGTGGATTTAATTACAACCGCTCTGATCACAGGACTGCTGACATGCTGGCTCTGTGTTCTGTGTTGTCTCTCACAACCCCTACATCTGATCTCAGCACTGAAGTTAGTGAGAAAACCTTTCATCACTGACAGAAATGACTGGCCAGAAATAACCACCCAGTCTGTGAAAAAAGTGATTTCTTCTTTCCTCCAAAGCAGCGCTAAGCAACTCGAGTAACTTCACAGATCACAAACACTGTTTGAACTTCAAAACCCAGAAATCCTGTAAAGTCATGACAGTAAACTGCACACAGCGAGCTCGTGTTTACCATCCTGTCTGCTTTGAGATGCTTTAAACCAAAACCAACCAACGAGATGAGAAATGATGAAGCTTGACTGCAGCTTCAAATGATCAAGCACATGAGTGTAATAAAAATACCTATTAAATGTATTAATATTTTCACTCTCAGAAAGTTTGTGATGGGATACCAGAGTACAACTCTGCTTCTCTGAGCTGTAAAACAAAAGCAGTCATGTTTTGTGTGCAGAGAATGATACTGAAAGTGTGACCACAGCAAAAAGAAAAAGCTTCTTGTGTTTTACAGGTAAAAAATGAAAGTATAACACGCAGATAACAGTGTCAGGTTTATCTGAGTAACAGAGGAGAGAAAAGAGGCAACAGGAAAGTTACGAGTCAGATCTGTCTAACCAGCATATTCAAAACTAGTGGGGCCATCTGCTGTCATGGCAACAGACAAAAATCAATGAGGCAGCGATGGAGCCCGCACAGATAAGAAACAGATAACCGAGCGTTGAGGCAGCAGGTGGCTCAGAGTTTTTTGTATCTCTGGATTTAATCACAGAGGAAACAAAAATCTGACTCTGGATTCTTGCTGCAGTCTGGATCTGATCTCCTCCGGTTTGATTACACAAGAAAGAGTTTTTTTCCTTGTTTACAGAGACAGACTGAGATGACTGTGATGAGCTCACATGATGGCACAGGCCAGAGAAGTAAAGGTTTCCCCCCCTTAAGAAATGGTAAATGGACGTACACTAGTCTTCTGACCACTCAAAGCCCTTAAAGGCACTCACACTCCGATGGAACAGCCATCAAAGAGCAATTTGGGGTTCAGTATCTTATCCAAGAACACTCTAACATGCAGACTGGAGGAGCCAGGGATCCTACAATTAGTGAACAACCTGCTCTGCCTCCTTAGCCTCAGCTGCCCCCCAAAAATCAGAGGTTTAAACAGTGTGGCTAAAAAAACAAAACAAGACATTGTAAATTTACATATGAAGTCTGACGTTAAAGGAATACTTCACCCCCAAAAACAGAATTTGTATATCAATTACTCACGCTGCACTATATTAAATACGAGGAAAACTTTTTTTTTCCACGGTGAACGAAGAATCCAAAAACCGAGAAAAGTCCTGCTACTCCTCAGTGCATGATTCTGAGTGGATAAATGAGACTCTGACAATACTGCATGAGTTGTGTGCGAGTTTGTTAACAGATGTTTCGATATAGTTTTGATGTTGTTAAACGTGGCCCCCGATCAAGAATTGTCTGTTATTGGATTATTCGTTCACTACAGGGGCACGAGAGAAAAGCAATGTTTTTTTTCATGAATTCAAAGTAACGCTAACCTGGAAATCCAGATGCCCCGCCCCTAGTAAATTTGAATTTGCACTGCCCGGGAATCTGGCCCCAACGAGCAGAGCACTTTGAATAGCAAATCGGACCAATCAGATCAGTCTATCTGACAGAGGCGGGCTCTGGGCCGGCGTAACGTGATGACGACAGCTCTGCGATGTAGGAGTCTGAAAGTAAACAGCCAAGATGGCAGCTGCCGAAGGGCCGCGTCCATTCAATTTAGCTTTGGAAGAAACGCTAAGCCAACTACACCTGTCTTTTTCCTGAGAGAGGAAAAGAAGACTGCCCTAGAAGCCTTCGTTTCCAGGAAGGACATTTTTGCCGTTTTGCCGACGGGATACGGCAAAAGCATAATATATCAGTTAGCCCCACTGTTCAGCAAACAAATGGGGCTCAGTGCAATGAATACATCACCTTGTTTTTTGCTCTGATTGGCCATCGTGCTATCCAATTGCGTGCGGCAGCATTTGAAATGCCTCAGTTAGTGTCGCCCCTTGGGCAGGAAGGGTGTATCGGTGAGGGCTCAAATCTAGAAAGATTTTGAGTCTGGATTTCCAGGCTAAGGTAACACAGGGTTAGCCTGGAAATCCAGACCCAAATCTAGAAAGATTTAGGGTCTGGCTATGAGTAATGCAAATGGCCCAACTCGAGGGGCGGCACCAAGCATGCATTTGAAAATATCACTGCACGCAATTGGATAACACTACGACCAATCAGAACAATACACGGGGTGACGTATCCAGAGCTTAGCTACCAGCGGAGCTAACTGGTAGATTAGACTCTTGCCGTATCCGGTCGGCAAAACAGCAAAAACGTCCTTCTTGCAAAGGAAAGATTCGAGCGCCGTCTTCTGTTCCTCTTTTAGAGAAAAAGCCAAGTCTAACTCGTTCATTGTAGCGGCCAAAGCCGTTTCAAACAACTGGTGTTCATCCGTAGCCATCTTGCAATGTTTACTGACTGATTCCATACTTCGTCGTCGCAGCGCTGTCGTCATCTGTTCAGCTCGCCTCTGATGTGATTGGTGCAGCTCAGTTTCATGGGCATGGGTAATGAGCATCATTACTGATTGCCAGAGTGACTCGCTGAGCAAATTCAAATTGTGCTCTAACGAGAACTCTGGATGTCCAGGGTAACACAGGGTGAGGACTTGATACAAATAATCATTTGGGGGTTAGGGTATTCCTTTAAACTAACTTGTTAAATCTAACTGTCTCAGATGAGCAGCTGATTTAAGTGAAGTTAACTCCAGTCTGAATTGCATTACTGAAGGAACTACAACCTTTTAACTGTCTTACTTTAAACTCAGGGTTGTGATACTCCAACACAAACCCAATCTTTTTACATACTTTACATTGGTACTGCCCAATAGACTTAATCACGATTTTGGCTTCCCAAAACTACATGTACAGGATCAACTGTGATATTGATGTTTATAATATGTGCTCCAAAACTCCTCTGCATATTAAATCAAGCGCTGATCCACCACCTGAAAAAGCACCACGGTCCCAAAGACAGACTGAAATGACCAATGCAATCACAATACACTGATTTTAACTTATGCTTTTGGGTTTTTAAAGTTTTAGAGGTGGAAACATGAATATTGGGATTAAGGTTGTTTCCATCCAACCCATCACTGCCTTCACTTCACATCTGGCACGTGAAGGAAGATTTTAATACTGATGATTTAACACTGAAGTATGACAGTTTTACACTTTTCAAAGAGCAAAGAACATCATTATTACTTTGACCCAGATCTGAGCCCAGGCAGTTGGTTGATGAGTGGTCTGTTGGCAGCACAGACTTTTGCTCTGCTTCATTAATTACTGACAAATAATCTTCCTGGTCTGTCATGTGGCGGTGCAGATAACACATGTTGTGCATTAAACTGAATCCGTTCTTCGTCTATAATGAGACAGACCACACGTCAACACTGGCATTTGAAATATGCAAAACGATGCTCCGTTTGCAATCAGAGAGAAACGCTACATTAGTGATATTTAACAATTCATTTAACTCTTATTTATTATCACTCTGGGACCATTATGTCAGTGCAGTTTAATGATTCAGTGGTTTCCCAGCATCATATCGAAGCCTGCACTCTGCTCATCCTGACTCCTGCTTCCTGTTGACTGGGACCACGTTTATTGTTTCAGCAACAGCTGTACAGATATTTGAGCAATAATTTAAGATGCAGTGTATTTAAATTTAAAGTAACATGTAAAGTAGGGCTGTACAATCAGGGCTGAAATTTTGAGTACTCTGATCAATATTAGATTCTGATTATTTTTCATGATTATTAAGTTTTGGGGGGACTAAATATTTTTATTGCACATTCACATTAACAGAGCACTGCTCTCACTTTCATGTTGTGCTACATTGGTTGAAAGCCTTTTAGCATCTCATAAAGGCGCTAAAGGGTTTTGGTGTTGATATGACAGAGCGATGGGGCGTGACAAAGCATCAGTGTGTGACGACCTGGAGATGAAGACAGGCTGAGTAGGTTTACATCAACAACAAAGACCAGGTAGCTGAAAAGTGCCAGGGAAAACAAAACAAAGAACCAAGCACACACAGTTCGCGACTTCTTTACTTCAGAGTCAGGTACTCTCCTTTAGAGAAGAAGAGTGGAAAGACCTCTTTGTAAGCATCGTCAGTCACAGGTCTTTTCCACAGTATGTCATGGACAGAAGTCATGTCACAAATGAGGTTTAATTTCAATCTTAAGACGTAGCTTGAGATGTAAAATCAGAGCAGAACCACTCAAAGTGGCACAGCCGCCATCTCAGGCTGGTGCAAAGTAATTCAGGTGCTGGTCATATATAAAAGGCCACACACCAGTGGTGTATGATGATGGTGTGGGATATATATCACAACAAAGCAGGCAAGCAGCAATTTCAACTAAATTTCTCTCAGACTGGTACATTACTGCTCCGGTAGACCCACAAGTCAGTCTTTAGACGCTTTGCTTAACTAAAGACTGATGACTTTCTTTCTCCCTGATTTTGTGTTTAGATGAGCGGATACAATTTCAGAGTTTAAAAAAACTCCCTACGTTGCAGAACCAATAGTAATTCTGGGGTCCACGTCATTGGTTCGACAGCCCATTAGTCCGACTGCGTTAAAAGTTTTAAACAAAGTCGCTGTAAGTCCTTCATTTCCACAATCTTGTGGACTGAGCACACGTTTGATAAAACAGAGTTAAATCTCTCGGCATCCATTTTCAAGCTCTCTGTGTGTTTGTGTTCTTGCAGACGAGAAAAGGGGGAGCGCACATTTCCGGGAGGGCGTGTACTTTTCAAAAATGTAAGAGGCGTTGCTTTGTTGCTGGCCGTTTTCGCCGGTGTGTTAAACACATTTTAGAAAGGAGTGTCCCCAGACTATCAGAAGGCGGAGATCTCTGATTGTCTGGTGGCGAGACTACTGCTCCGGTACCTCGACTTCCTCCTCTGTGTGTGATGCACGTCAGGTGGGTGGTGCAGCTTCTACTGACAGGATTCAGATGCAGCCCAGGACCCAGAGGAATTAGAGCTCTGATTATCTGCTCGGCCCGGGCTGTGATATCTATATTTCCTTGAGCTTTTTTTAAAAAAAAAAAAAATTTTATTTTTCAATGAAACTGGCAGTTCTTGTGCGTAAAAGGCTGGAGTTCTAATGGAGTGGATCAAGAAGAACAACTGAGCATAATAGTGGAGAGCTGGGGGACAAATTCCTCGGAACGTCTGTTCGGGAGCAGCTGACTGGGCCATGATCTGTTCTCACTCCCCTCGTGCACTTGACAGCAAACAATGCCTGATGAAGCTGAATATAAGCGCTATATCGTAGGCAACTGGACTTGCTTGTGTTTCTTGAAGACGCTTCTCCTCTCATCCAAGAAGCTTCTTCAGTTGATCAGGTGATTACCATGACTTGGATGAGTGAGAATCTTCACTGAGATGAAGCTGAAATTTGGTCCGACTCTAAAATGAGTCATGAGGCTCAAAAATTGGGTTCAAATCATACAATGCACGCCCACTTTAACCATATCCAAGCACAGATAATATAGAAAGACATACATTTAAAAATGTTAACATGTTCACTGTTAACTGCTGTGTGATTGGGCTAGTGTGTGTTGCACTTTACTGTATGATACCAGAAGTGAGCTGGAACCAAATCTGCTCACTGATCAAATATAAAACCACAGCACTGATACTGCACCAAGGCTACAGTACATCCCTGATACATAAATCCTCAGACTAAAATCTAAATGTATAAATCTGGACAGAGATTGGATATACACTATTTCAGGACAAGCTGTTTCTCAAGCAACAAACAACCACAAACATCAAAATCTCCTGGATGATATGAGCCACGCAGTCCAAATATAGAACGCTGGGATGATAAGAGAAGAGTGGAGCTGTCAGGAGGAAAAATGGTCCACAGCCAAAATGATCTCTCAAGGCGCTGCGGCTGCAACGGCACTCAGAGCTGCTCGGGGAGGAGGGAGCAGAGGATGGAGTCGTGACCTCCACGCTTTTCGGGTGACAGCTCAGAGGAAAGTAAAGAGCAAGGAGACTCCAGTGGAGTTTCAAGGAGAGGATGAGCAAGCTTCAAAATATGTTTGGACCTGTGTCCTCTGGGCCTCTCTGATCAAAGTCTGGCAGAGTATCGGTTTCTGAGCTTTGAGGAGGGCGCTTGGGAGGAGCATCACAAGAAAAAAGGAAACACAACAGGGCAAAGTACAACGGCTTCCGAAACACACAAATGGGCCACAGGCAAGGCAGACAAACCAGGCTGATTGATTTTCCAGCTTTCTGCAGCGTTGCCCTTCCAGCTGCAGTTCACAGGGTAAAAAACAAACATGTGCAAAAAGTAACAAAGAAAAACAACTTTTATTTTCTCCCTGAAGCTTTTTATCTGTTCTTGGAAACATAAATCCATCAGAGTTTAAAGAGGTTAAAGGGTCACGGACCAGGGGTCAGTTCAATAAGAATAACATTAATTTTGTTTTCAGGAGCAGCAGTGGTACACCTCATGACTCATCACCATCTATACACCAACACAAGGCTCTCATGAATATCTAATCAACGGTGCAGAGCTCGACATGTAATTATAATTTGTCTTTCCTTTTACATTTTTTTAATACAGAAGTTAAGGTGGTTAAGGTTAAAGGGATAGTTTGGATCTTTTGAAGAGGGGTTGTATGAGGTACTTAACCATATTCAGTGTATAACCTACAGTAGATGTCTGAGAGCACGCCCCCAGTTTGGAGAAGCAGGCTGGAGTCCGACACGGAAGCTAAGCGATGTGCTGCACCGCTCGACAGGGTCAGCGACAAAACATATTTTAGCCACATGAAAACAATCAAGATCATTTTCAGTGAACTCTGTATTCAGAATATGTCTACCGCTTTACCTTGCTGTCAGACAGCCTTTTCTGACGGGGAATTGAAGCCATTATCTCAAATATCTCACCACACTCCATTAACATAAACAGTAATTTTACTTTGCTGAACACTGGAGTTGCTGGTCGACCGCAGCCCTGATTGCTCAGTGTGTAAGCTAATGCAGAATAAATATTCAAATGTAGCGTATACTTGGAGTGATTATGATTTTTCTGGTTGACTAAAATATGTTTTGCTGCAGCCCTGTCCTCAGCAGGACATTGTTTAGCTTGTGTACCTTTGGATTTGGTTCATCGAAGATGCTAGCAGAGCAACAAAGTACATAAAATAAGCCCAGCAGAAACGTCAGATGGGTCAGACCTCCGTGTTTAAGTATATACTTTTAAATGTAACAGTTACGTCTGAAAATGACAACAAAAATAAACAGGTTTGCTGATTTTACATATGTCTGCAATTCACATCAAGTGAAAGTTGTCCACCCGGAAGTGATTGTTGTTGTTAATGTGACGTCATGGTGATTCAGTCTATAGTGTACGTACATCTAAACTGGTAGTGAAATTTTTAGATGGCTAAAATACTGATCTTGCTGATATCTGATATGCCGATGTATAACAACTTATTTGGCCGATAACCAATACTGATTAATCCCCTTTTTTGTCCACCTCGCCGTTGAATCGTCGCAAAATGTAGTTATGAAACAAGACCGTACCATTCTGACTATATGGGGGTGCTCACTGCTGCTGAACATCTTGATTTGACATAGAATGTATTTGTTTTCTAGTATTTCATGATATATAGCCTATTTTGATACAAACATCAGCCTAATTTCTGAAAATGACGCGTGCGTTTAATCAGTAGGCATAATCATTACTACGCATCAATAAATCACCCAGTTGCTTGATCCACAAATAGCTGAGGTACAGTAAGTGAGTGCGCTGCAGGACCATCAGAGCAGCATCGAGGGCTACGGTGATTTAAAGTTGAAGTTAAAGTCCCACTGACTGTCACACACCTGAGTGTGTGAAATTTGTTCTCTGCATTTGACCCATCCCCTGAGGGAGCGGTGCACAGCAGCGGTGCCGCACTCGGGAATCATGTGGTGATGATTTACGGTGGCGGAGCGCATAAACAAACCCTTCGGAGGAGGTATGTGCTCTCAAATCAAACTTTTTTGAAGGATTATTCGTTTACCTGAAGTGTCTTGAAATGAATTTCACTGATTGATTTCTTGATAGACTCTGATTTTTTATTTGGCTACTTTTTGTCCGACATGGCCAAACAATTGAGAGGCGTGACGCACGGTCCGTGTGGATGAACTTGTATGAACCTGAGTTGATTAATGAAGTAACTTGAAGTCAGAAAGAAGGAAAACTGTTTCTAAACCTTTTGATGATGTTTTTGGATGTTTATTTGTGAATGAAATGGCAAGTTCTGACGAGTCAGAAACGACTCCTGTTAAAGACATGCATGAGGCTGCAGCACGTCTGCGCTCATCTAGAGCATCATACCTTGATGAAGTGAAAGGAATAAAGATAAAGATAAAATGATAACCCTTTTACTTTTATCATTATTATCTTATTATGCCAGCTGAAGAATTAAATTTGTTTATTTGGGCATTTTATCTCTTTTCTCTGGAGCGGAAACTGACACAGATGAGCTCATTAATCAATGACGGGAAAAACAACATGATTCGAAAATTAGTCGGCTAAAGGAAAAATCTGTCAAAACATTCTTAGTCGGGGACACCCCTAGATCATTAAGTCTCCTCTGTAGTGGAATCAACATCATATTATACATACATACTCGTATCCTGACGGCCCACCAGCAGATGGAGACATGAAACAGAATGCTTTTCAGTGTATGTAATATTCATTCATTGTGCAAAATAAGAAAAAGTATGTTGGCCGATATCAATGACATGCTGATATTAGCTGCATCCCTACTTGCTGCTACCGTCCACAGCAGTACGTTGCTTAGCTTGCACGTTGGCACTCCTGCTGCTTCTCCAAACTGGGGCTGTGCTGACAGACATCTACTGTAGGTTATACACTGACTACGGTTTAGTACTTCACACAACCACACTTCAAAAGATCTGAACTCTCCCTTTAAAGTCGCCATAAACCACAGAGTCCCAGTTCATATCTGGCAGTGGACTTTTGTTGCATGTCATTCCTCGTCTGTCTCTCCCCTTTTGTTCTGCCATCTTTTTATCATTGGTCATCTAATGAAGGCAAAAAAAAATGCCCTAAAAATATTTTAAAAGTTTTCAGTGAAAAGAGCAACTTCAAATGCTATTTTAGTGTCGACCAAAATGCGACTGTCGACCCACTGTTTAAAACTGTCACAAGTTTTTGTCCAAGTTAATAGAAATCTTTCACATTTTATTTTGAATTTAATACAAAATCCTCATTTATTGTCTGGTATTCAAAAGCTTTGGTTGCATTTTAGGATATTTTTCCAAACAATAAATCACTATACATGTGACATATATCAGGTTTAAGAGGTGTCAGGGTGGGAATTTAGCGGAAGCTTGACTCTTTCAGTGAGCTGAGACAGGAAACACAAAGTTATCTAAAGGGTCAGTAAAAGTCTTGCTGATTTGTAACACTATTGAAATAGCTGGTATTTTCTCTACAACTCAGTAGTTTCACAGTGTTACCTCCATTAGAGATTTAGTTGATGTGTCACTTAATTTTGACAGATTTTGGGGGCAGAGGGTCTGACTCAGTGTTTTTACCCCTATAAAGGTCTGAGGAGGCAGATTAGTTGCTTAATACAACCATTTCAAGTTCTACAGTCATCTGCATCTTTTACATGAAGGGCATCCGGACCAAGGCATCCTTAGCGGTCAGTGTTATTTCCTAA
Organism: Epinephelus moara; assembly: GCF_006386435.1. Lineage (NCBI taxonomy): Eukaryota > Metazoa > Chordata > Actinopteri > Perciformes > Serranidae > Epinephelus > Epinephelus moara. Next base: position 3,458,662 of record NC_065526.1, on the reverse strand, counting down.
AGTCTTACACCAGTGGGGGGACATCAGGGTCATCCACAAACCCGTCAGAGAAGCTGCTGTGACCTGTTGTTGCAGGTGGAGCCAGCCGGGATGTTTCAAGAGGACCTTCTTTGGCGTCCCGGCACGGTACGATGTTGGCAAGGTCGATGGCTGTGTGCTTGCTGGGGTCCACCTCCAGCCTCTCAGGAACACTGTTTCTCCTGTGAAAACATCAGGAAATGAAATACGTCAGAGACAATATCACTCTCCTCTTCTTGTATGGCTTAAGTCGGCAAAACAAGTCTCTGAAAATAATCAATGAGGTCTAAACAGGGACACTGTGGAGTTTATCACTGTGCACTGATTATGGTCACTTCCCAAAACAAAAAAAAGGAGAGTTTTAAAATTCTCGTCAGTTTAACCCAGGTTGGGAATTAAGTGGTAAAACAGCCTACAGCCTCAGTGTTGTTGCTATGGTTACCTGTAGTTTTAAGGTACACTGAATGGGTTTTGAGCACTAGTGGTGCTACGGTGAAACGTTTGATGAGCAGATGTTTGTTCTGTGTGTGTTACGCATGTTTGATGAGAGTCACAATTTTATGATAAGAAACACTGAATGTAAAGTGTTTATTTCACAGACAAAATAATAATTATAATAATCATTTTAAAATCTTCATCAACAGTCGTCTGTCTACTGATTAGCACCTTAAAGGATAACTTCGGTATTTTTCAACCTGGGCCCTATTTCCCCATGTGTATGTGTGCGTATGATTCATAGGTACAACTCGTTTTAAAATTGGTTCAGTATTGAGGGAGGGGGATGCAGCCGGCAGCCGCGAAACGAGCTAAAACGGTAACGGGGGCGAATGCGTCCCGTATAAGTTTGTGCATTAAAAGTGCTTTTTTTCGCCACTGACTGGTTCAGATCGCCAGTGCTATCTCTGTAAATAGCATAGTAAACGTTCCCTTACCTCTGGGCTGTGTGACGTCATCTCGCGAGAGCTTTGCTTGTTGCCGGAATAAAACAGAGGAGCCATGCTGAGCGCCGCTCAGAGTGGCGCTGGTTGTCCCGGAGTACAGCTGAGAGTTTTACTGCATCGATTGAAAACAATGGTTCGTGTTTGTGCTTATCCGAATTGCAAGAACAGGATGT